>NC_057799.1:387029386-387047361 GCF_018294505.1 Triticum aestivum | reverse complement strand
GCTATCGGTTTCCAACACACATCCATTCTTTCTCTCCATGTTTCGATCTCTAACTCTCTCAACTACACAACCCCCTTTTTCCACTCTGTTACGAAATGTATTTACCTCACACACCCGCCATTGCACCCCATGCCGAGCTCTCTCTCTCCCTCTCCCTCTCACCCTCCCGCGCTAAATACATGCATTTCCTATCTAGCCCCCCAACCTCTCGTGCGCACGCACGCACGTTGTCTATCTAGGTCACTCCCTCGAGACTGTCTCACTCTTTCTTCCGCACGGCGGGCCACACTCGCTCAATCTCGCTCTCTTTATCTGAGTCTCGTTTAACCTCGTTTTCTTTCACACACAAATGATATATCTCCCTGTTCGGGCCTTGATCGACACACTCTATACTCTCTCACGCAGATTGTCTATCTAGGTCATTCCATCGAAGCCGCCCCCACTCTTTCGACCTCATGTCTCGATTGACCTCGCTCTTTCTCGGACAAAAACGATATATCACCATGTTTGAGCCCAATTCGACTTATTCACATTGTATACTCTCTCATGCACATTGTATATCTAGGTCACTCTCTCCAACCCATCTCACTCTTTCGATCGCACGACGACCCTATGTGATCGATTGACCTTGCTTCCTCCCACGCACAAAATATATCTACACGTCTGTGACTGGATCATCTCTCAAGCTCTATCTTACAGCCCTCACCCTTGCCAAAAGCTGAATCGGACAATATCTCTCCAGAGCATATATATTTGTTCAATGAATGTCAGACCACACTCACTTTGTCTCTCTATCTATATGTCTCTCGATTTACCTCGCTTTCTCACGCCGTATCTTCCACACATTGAAGCTACCTCTCCATCCCTCGCAAAGCCGGAGCTATTTACATTGCGAGGGGCACTCCAACTTTGGATTAATTTGTGTAGGCATTTATTCCGGTCGGTTTAGTTTATATTTTCGTAGCATTCGGCCCACAACTACTCGAAACACCGTCGCAACCCCCGCAACTCCCCTAGTTGATTTCCCTCTGGCCCGGTCATCGCTCTCTCGCACGTCCTTTCTCGCCTTCAATGTCGCACCATGGTATTATTGCAAAAACTCTGTTCTTCTCTTTAATTATTATAAATAAGCTACAAAACTACACACCGATAGTCCACTTGGAATGGAACAAATTTCGACCCGCAAATAAAAGTGCTACAAACCACACACCGAGGGGCCCACATGTCATGAAACAAATTTGGACCCATATACAAATTAAAAAATAAAGGACGAGGATCGAACATGTGACCAGGGCCTTCAAGCCGCACGTCAATAGGCAACATACGTAGAACAACAATGTTTGTTGTACCTCCCTTTGTTCACATAATGTTTTTATATTACCACAACCTATTTAATTGATAACATGTAATATTATTTTCAGTACTATTCACCTTCACTTACTGGTGGGTTCCATGTGTGCTCTCTCTCTCTCTCTCTCCTCCCCTTCTGTGTTTAGACGCACGGGCAAACACGAAGAACTCGCGGGCGATGTTGCCGTTGACCATATCTGGACGCGTTCACAAGTTACGGCACCAGTTTCACGTGCTAGCAGCACTAGTCAGTGTGTACGTTTAATGCACGTTAATTTGGAAGTATATTAAGTGTATGCGGATATTAAGTAGGATATTATTTGCGTGTTATTATGTGATTAACACTATTTTTGGCATGAAATTAACTGCACGCTAAACGTGTTGAGCGCTCGACATTGAAGCAGTCTAGGTCGTTGGATGATAAGGAATACATGTAGCTTGATGACGTTTTATATTTAATTTGATACGGCTCTAGCAGAACATTCAATCGATCAAACCATAGATTTCGTTCAGTCTGACTCCGACTTTAAATTATACGACGATCGATCTAAAATAAACGAAAATGATAAACGTTCGGATTTTAAGCATGGCAATCCGAATGTTTTTCATGGCAAATTTAGATTACGCGGCGGCGGCGGCGGCGTCTTGCAGTGGGAAGCGGCTCCTCTGCCGTGCTCTGTGTGTAGTCGGGCCACTGACCGACGGTGGCGGCGGCGCCTTGCGCCGTCGTTGGCATACTCCTGGACGTTGGCCTAGCTTCAAGGAAGGCCAAAATGTTCTGAACTTCGAAGCGGGTCAACTGGCGGGAGGAGGCGACTGGCGTTGGTGCAAGGAAGCAGTCGACGGTGTCCATCCATGCCGCTGAGGGGGGCACTGGCACCCGCGCGGGGACAGGTGCTGTCAACGGCGCGGCGAAGACATTCGTGTGCATGGGCACCGGCACGGGCGCGCACGTCAGTGCACGCGCAGGCGCATGCACTGGCAGGTGCACGAGCACCGACACGGGTATGCGTGTCAGTGCACACGCAGGCGGATGCGCTGGCAGGTGCACGGGCGCGTGAAAGTCGGCGAGGACCTCGTGGAACCCCGTGGCATCAAGCTCGGCGACAATGTGCGGCTCCCAGCCCATCAATGCCACGGGGATGGGCGCTGGCGTAGTCGGGGCGACGGGAGGCGGGACGGGAGCGGGCACAGGCGCGGTGTCTTTCCGCAAGGCCAGTTCAAGCTCGTCCCAAAGAGCCTTATGTTCTTGAGACTCCGGCTGGGTGTCTTCCTCAGACCATCGTGATGCGGCATGGCGTACGTTTAGGTCAGGCTGGTTGGAGGTAGACGAGAGGAGAATCGGAGAGGAAGAGAGAAGATTGTAGCGATACCGGGTAGTGCGGGGTTTATTTTAAACTGCGGCGCCGGCGACATTAAAAGTGGGAGCAGTTGGGACGAAGGTGGGCGGCGGAACCTGGTCAAAGGGCTCGCCTCCCGGCGAGCCTGCACAGTGGTCTGCTCGCACGCCTCCCTGTCAGCCGGCACAGCGGTCTGATCGCACGCCTCCCGTCGACTCACACGCTTGCTCGGACGGCACCTGCCGATGAGAAGCGGGACTCGTGGCGGCACGTAAACGCCCACGGTTTCAATAGTGAAAGCGTTCGCCTTAATGTGAGAGGTCTTTGTTCCAAAATACCTTGGCTCTTCATTTGTGCAACTTGTCATAAGTAGCTTGTCTCAAATTGAAGAAAAAAATTACGAAGTAATATTTGTGCCATATCGCGTGACCATGCTCAGTTTCAAGAATTTATGGTCACTTTTGGATTTTTTGAAATTTAAGATCCAGGATTCGAAACAATATCATAACCTGCATCATGCAATAAATTTTCAAGCCATACATCTGCCCTGTTGTATTTCTTAAGAAAGGATTTGGTCAAACATTTTGCTTAGTTAGACTTCAGACAAGATATATATGCAGAGCAAAAGGATAATCCCTCCGTACCAGTGCATTGCCTGATATATTAACTCAAGTACTAGGCACGAACAAACGGGCTCAATTCTGTGCTCATCCTGGTGTAGTAGTAGTACCAGGCAATGCAGTTGACGGGTGACCTTGGCGAGCGGCGGCCGAGGGAATTGAACCGTGCTCGGCACGGTAGGTAACGTTGTCCAGTTACTAAAGCATCCCTCTGTTGTTCATCGGTAGTCATTATGGACCGGGGACATGAGGGGAATTTCCTAGGGTTGGAATTATGGCCGCCAGATATTTCGACTCGAAACGTGGGGCTCGACTGGTTGGGGTTGCCTAATGTGCGTACCACGCACGCCACCAGAAGGACACAAGCCCCTTTTTTTAGGATCAACACGAGCCAAGGTCTGGCTGGTACGCCGTTGGTTCCTACCATTCGAGAATACGAAAGGAACCTCTTAAATTGCCGAACGAATCTATGTGTATTACAATGCCCGTATTTTCCTTGTAAATACTAATCTCAACGTGGTAATTGATTTATGACGAGTTGTTGAATTAGAGTGAGTTTGTGATATAGTGATCTCAACGTGGATTTCACATTTCATGGTATCCCTGGTAAGTTTTTCAATGCAAATTCAAATTTAAAAGATGAACAATATGGAGGTGAGAAAACTTTGTATGTATCAAGCATATGACCACACACACACACACACACAGAGACAGACACCCACACACCACATCTATGATGATACAGTGTTGTGTCACAATTATTGTCATAGAAGTGTCATAAGTATGACAGGAAAAAATTCGTTCGGCCCAAAATGTCACGGATGTGTCTTTTTTTTGTTTGTGCCTGAGGAGGGGGGTGGCTTATATAGAGTTTGCCAGACCCCTCCGGCCCTCAGTTACATAGGGTTCAATGTACATAAAGGTAGGAACGTTACTGGTAATGCCAGCATTAAAGTTACATAAATGACCATTAAGACCACGGTGTGAATGCCTGGCCGTTTTCATTCAGAGTGACTTTAGACCTTCTGATCTCCGAGTGGACTCTGGTATGGTCGAATGGAATTGGGATATCCGAGTGAACACTCAGTCGAGTGGGTTGAGTCCTGTGGTGATTCCAGTCGGTAGAATCTGTTGTCCTTTGGATGTCTTTGATTGTAGGGCAGTGACTTTGGGTAGGGTACTTAGATCAGGTCTATTGCCCTACCCTAGGTACATGTTGTCATCAGGCGGCGCTCCGTCCCGAAAGTCCTCTCCTATTTTTTCAGGTCAAAATGACTTACCAGAGGTGGGCCTGGGTGAGCACAACCCGCCAGCGTGCGCCTGGGCTCCCTAGCGCGCCCAGGTGGGTTGTGCCCACCTGGTGGGGCCCCTCTAGTAGTTATTTGCTCCAATATTCATCATATATTTGATAAAAAAAATCTCCGTGAAGTTTCAGCTTGTTTGGAGTTCTGCAGAATATATAAGTGGCCTGTCATAGCTTTTCCAGGTCCAGATTTCCAGCTGCCGGAATTCTCCCTCTTTGTGTACACCTTGCATATTATGAGAGAAAAGGCATTATAATTACTCCAAAAAGCATTATTATGGATAAAAACATCATAACTAATAGTAGGAAAACATGATGCAAAATGGACGTATCACACGGGAATGGGCTAAAGATTCAGGAGGGAGGTCGAGTGTAGAAAGATGGAAGAATAAAATTAGTCACCTAATGCAGTTCTTACGTGGCTGGGCCAAACATTTGAGTGGGATATATAAGGCTGAAAAGTAAAGGCTCCTTATCCTTATCAATTCCTTCGAATTAAAAGCCGAGTCCTCCATTCTAGATACCAGGGAGCTGGAAGCTAAAGTGGAGGTGATACGTCTCCAACAAATCTATAATTTTTTATTGTTCCATGTTATATTATATTCTGTTTTGGATGTTTAATGGGCTTTATTATACACTTTTATATTATTTTTGGGACTAACCTATTAACCGGAGGCCCGGCCCAAATTGCTGTTTTTTTTGCCTATTTCAGTGTTTCGAAGGAAAAGGATATCAAACGGAGTCCAAACGGAATGAAACCTTCGGGAACGTGATTTTCGGAACAAACGTGATCCAGAGGACTTGGAGTCTACGTAAAGTAATCAACGAGGAAGGCATGAGGCAGGGGGGCGCCTACCCCCCCCAGGCGCGCCCTCCACCCTCGTGGGCCCCTCGTTGCTCCACCGACGTACTTCTTCGTCCTATATATACCTACGTACCCCCAAACCATCAGAACAAGAGCAAAAACCCTATTTCCACCGCCGCAACCTTCTGTACCCGTGAGATCCCATCTTGGGGCCTTTTCCGGCGCTTCGCCGGAGGGGGCATTGATCACGGAGGGCTTCTACATCAACACCATAGCCTCTCCGATGATGTGTGAGTAGTTTACCTCAGACCTTCGGGTCCATAGTTATTAGCTAGATGGCTTCTTATCTCTCTTTGGATCTCAATACAAAGTTCTCCTTGATCTTCTTGGAGATCTATTTGATGTAATCTTCTTTTGCGGTGTGTTTGTCAAGATCCGATGAATTGTGGGTTTATGATCAAGTTTATCTATGAACAATATTTGAATCTCCTCTGAATTCTTTTATGTATGATTGGTTACCTTTGCAAGTCTCTTCGAATTATCAGTTTGGTTTGGCCTACTAGATTGATCTTTCTTGCAATGGGAGATGTGCTTAGCTTTGGGTTCAATCTTGCGGTGCTCGATCCCAGTGACAACAAGGGAAACGACACGTATTGTATTGTTGCCATCGAGGATAAAAAGATGGGGTTTATATCATATTGCATGAGTTTATCCCTCTACATAATGTCATCTTACTTAAAGCATTACTCTGTTCTTATGAACTTAATACTCTAGATGCATGCTGGATAGCGGTCTATGTGTGGAGTAATAGTAGTAGATGCAGAATCGTTTCGGTCTACTTGTCACGGACGTGATGCCTATATACATGATCATACCTAGATATTCTCATAACTATGCTCAATTCTATCAATTGCTCGACAGTAATTCGTTTACCCACCGTAATACTTATGCTCTTGAGAGAAGCCACTAGTGAAACCTATGGCCCCCGGGTCTATCTTCCATCATATAAATCTTCCAACAATTAATTATTTGTATTGCCTTTTATTTTACTTTGCATCTTTATCATAAAAATACCAAAAATATTATCTTATCATATCTATCAGATCTCACTCTCGTAAGTGAGCATGGAGGGATTGACAACCCCTTTATCGCGTTGGTTGCGAGGTTCTTATTTGTTTGTGTAGGTGTGAGGGACTCGTGCGTGATCTCCTACTGGATTGATACCTTGGTTCTCAAAAACTGAGGGAAATACTTACGCTACTTTACTGCATCACCCTTTCCTCTTCAAGGGAAAACCAACGCAGTGCTCAAGAGGTAGCAAGAAGGATTTCTGGCGCCGTTGCCGGGGAGATTCGCGCCAAGTCAAGTCATACCAAGTACCCATCACAAACTCTTATCCCTCGCATTACATTATTTTCCATTTGCCTCTCGTTTTCCTCTCCCCCACTTCACCCTTGCCGTTTTATTCGCCCTCTCTTTTCCGTTCGCCTCTTTTTCGCTTGCTTCTTGTTTGCTCGTGTGTTGGATTGCTTGCTTGTCACGATGGCTCAAGATAATACTAAATTGTGTGACTTTACCAATACCAACAACAATGATTTTCTTAGCACTCCGATTGCTCCTCTTACCGATGCTGAATCTTGCGAAATTAATGCTGCTTTGTTGAATCTTGTCATGAAAGATCAATTCGCCGGCCTTCCTAGTGAAGATGCCGCTACCCATCTGAATAGCTTCGGTTATTTGTGTGATATGCAAAATAAGAAAGATGTGGACAATGATATTGTTAAATTGAAGCTATTTCCTTTTTCGCTTAGATATCGTGCTAAAGTTTGGTTTTCGTCTTTGCCTAAAAATAGTATTGATTCGTGGAATAAGTGCAAAGATGCTTTTATCTCTAAGTATTTTCCTCCCACTAAAATCATCTCTCTTAGAAACGATATCATGAATTTTAAGCAACTTGATCATGAACATGTTGCACAAGCTTGGGAGAGGATGAAATTAATGATACGTAATTGCCCTACACATGGTTTGAATCTTTGGATGATTATACAAATTTTTTATGCCGGATTGAATTTTGCTTCTAGAAATCTTTTAGATTCGGCCGCGGGAGGCACTTTTATGGAAATCACTTTAGGAGAAGCTACTAAACTCCTAGATAATATTATGGTTAATTATTCTCAATGGCACACCAAAAGATCTATTAATAAAAAAGTGCATGCGATAGAAGAAATTAATGTTTTGAGTGGAAAGATGGGTGAACTTATGAAATTATTTGCTACTAAAAGTGTTTCTTCTGATCCTAATGATATGCCTTTGTCTACTTTGATTGAGAATGGTAATGAATTTATGGACGTGAATTTTGTTGGTAGGAATAATTTTGGTAACAATGCGTATAGAGGAAACTTTAATCCTAGGCCGTTCCCTAGTAATTCCTCTAATAATTATGGTAATTCCTACAACAATTCTTATGGAAATTTTAATAAGATGCCCTCTGAATTTGAGACTAGTGTTAAGGAGTTTATGAATTCGCAAAAGAATTTCAATGCTTTGCTTGAAGAAAAATTGCTTAAGGTTGATGAATTGGCTAGGAACGTTGATAGAATTTCTCTTGATGTTGATTCTTTGAAACTTAGATCTATTCCACCTAAGCATGATATCAATGAGTCTCTCAAAGCCATGAGAATTTCCATTGATGAGTGCAAAGAAAGAACCGCTAGCATGCATGCTAAGAAAGATTGCTTTGTGAAAGTGTATTCTTCTAGTTTCTATGAAAATAAAGATGAAGATCTAAAAGTTACTGATGTGTCCCTGTTAAATCTTTGTTTTGCAATATGAATCTTGATAATGATGGGACTGGAGATGAGTCATCTTTACCTAGAAGGCGTCCCAAAAATTCGGAGTTTTTAGATCTTGATGCGAAAATTGTTAAAAGTAGGATTGAAGAGATCAAAACTTTAGATATTAATGAACGCACTATCTTGGATTTCAAGGAATTTAATTTTGATAATTGCTCTTTGATAGATTGTATTTCCTTGTTGCAATCCGTGCTAAATTCTCCGCATGCTTATAGTCAAAATAAAGCTTTTACTAAACATATCGTTGATGCTTTGATGCAATCTTATGAAGAAAAACTTGAGTTGGAAATTTCTATCCCTAGAAAACTTTATGATGAGTGGGAACCTACTATTAAAATTAAAATAAAAGATCATGAATGCTATGCTTTGCGTGATTTGGGTGCTAGTGTTTCCACGATTCCAAAAACTTTGTGTGATTTGTTAGGTTTCCGTGAATTTGATGATTGTTCTTTAAACTTGCACCTTGCGGATTCCACTATTAAGAAACCTATGGGAAGAATTAATGATGTTCTTATTGTTGCAAATAGGAACTATGTGCCCATAGATTTCATCGTTCTTGATATAGATTGCAATCCTTCATGTCCTATTATTCTTGGTAGACCTTTCCTTAGAACGATCGGTGCAATCATTGATATAAAGGAAGGGAATATTAGATTCCAATTTCTGTTAAAGAAAGGCATGGAACACTTCCCCAGAAAGAAGATTAAATTACTTTATGAATCTATTATGAGAGCTACTTATGGATTGCCTACCAAAGATGGCAATACCTAAATCTATCCTTGCTTTTATGCCTAGCTAGGGGCGTTAAACGATAGCGCCTGTTGGGAGGCAACCCAATTTTATTTTAGTTTTTTGCTTTTTGCTTCTGTTTAGGAATAAATATTTGATCTAGCCTCTGGTTGGATTTTTTTTATGTTTTAATTAGTGTTTGTGCCAAGTTAACCCTATAGGATCTTCTTGGATGATAGTTATTTGATCTTGCTGAAAATTCCAGAAACTTTCTGTTCACGAAAACAATTGTTAAAAATCACCAGAACGTGATAAAATACTGATTCCAATTGCGGTAGATCAATAAACAAATTTTCTAGGTCGTCCTATTTTGGTAGATTTTTCTGAGTTCCAGAAGTTTGCGTTAGTTACAGATTACTACAGACTGTTCTGTTTTTGACAGATTCTGTTTTTCGTGTGTTGTTTGCTTATTTTGATGAATCTATGGCTAATAAAATACTTTATAAACCATAGAGAAGTTGGAATACAGTAGGTTTAACACCAATATAAATAAAGAATGAGTTCATTACAGTACCTTGAAGTGGTGTTTTGTTTTCTTTCGCTAACGGAGCTCACGAGATTTTCTGTTAGGTTTTGTGTTGTGAAGTTTTCAAGTTTTGCGTAAAAGATTTGATGGATTATGGAACAAGGAGTGGCAAGAGCCTAAGCTTGGGGATGCCCATGGCATCCCAAGATAATCTAAGGACACCAAAAAGCCAAAGCTTGGGGATGCCCCGGAAGGCATCCCCTCTTTCGTCTTCGTCCATCGGTAACTTTACTTGGAGCTATATTTTTATTCACCACATGATATGTGTTTTGCTTGGAGCGTCTTGTATGATTTGAGTCTTTGTTTTTAGTTTACCACAATCATCCTTGCTGTACACACCTTTTGAGAGAGACACACATGATTTGGAATTTATTAGAATACTCTATGTGCTTCACTTATATCTTTTGAGCTATATAGTTTTTGCTCTAGTGCTTCACTTATATCTTTTAGAGCACGGTGGTGGATTTGTTTTATAGAAACTATTGTTCTCTCATGCTTCACTTATATTATTTTGAGAGTCCTACAAAACAACATGGTAATTTGCTTTAATTATGATAGGCATCCAAGATTAGTAAAAAAAAATCTTATGAGTGTGTTGAATACTTTGAGAAGTTTGATGCTTGATAATTGTTTTGAGATATGAAGATGGTGATATTAGAGTCATGCTAGTTGAGTAGTTGTGGATTTGAGGAATACTTGTGTTAAAGTTTGTGATTTCCGTAGCATGCACGTATGGTGAACCGTTATGTGATGAAGTCAGAGCATGATTTATTTATTGATTGTCTTCCTTATGAGTGGCGGTCGGGGACGAGCGATGGTCTTTTCCTACCAATCTATCCCCTTAGGAGCATGCGCGTAATACTTTGCTTTGATAACTTGTAGATTTTTGCAACAAGTATATGAGTTCTTTATGACTAATGTTGAGTCCATGGATTATACGCACTTTTCATCCTTCCACCATTGCTAGCCTCTCTAATACCGCGCACTTTTCGCCAGTATCATACACCTACCATATACCTTCCTCAAAACAGCCACCATCCTACCTATCATGGCATTTCCATAGCCATTCCGAAATATATTGCCATGCAACTTACCACCGTTCCGTTTACTATGACACGCTCGATCATTGTCATATTGCTTTGCATGATCATGTAGTTGACATCGTATTTGTGGCAAAACCACTGTTCATAATTCTTTCATACATGTCACTCTTGATTCATTGCATATCCTGGTACACCGCCGGAGGCATTCACATAGAGTCATATTTTTGTTCTAAGTATTGAGTTGTAATTGTTGAGTTGTAAGTAATAAAAGTGTGATGATCATCATTATTAGAGCATTGTCCCAAGTGAGGAAAGGATGATGGAGACTATGATTCCCCCACAAGTCGGGATGAGACTCCGGACGAAAAAAAATAATAAAAAGAAGAAAAAAGAGGCCATATAAAAAGAGAGAGAAAAGGCCCAAATAAAAAAATGAGAGAAAAAGAGAGAAGGGACAATGCTACTATCCTTTTTCCACACTTGTGCTTCAAAGTAGCACCATGATCTTCATGATAGAGAGTCTCCTATGATATCACTTTCATATACTAGTGGGAATTTTTCATTATAGAACTTGGCCTGTATATTCCAATGATGGGCTTCCTCAAAATGCCCTAGGTCTTCGTGAGCAAGCGAGTTGGATGCACACCCACTTAGTTTCTTTTGTTGAGCTTTCATATACTTATAGCTCTAGTGCATCCGTTGCATGGCAATCCCTACTCACTCACATTGATATCTATTGATGGGCATCTCCATAGCCCGTTGATACGGCTAGTTGATATGAGACTATCTTCTCATTTTTGTCTTCTCCACAACCACCATTCTATTCCACATATAGTGCTTTGTCCATGGCTCACGCTCATGTATTGCGTGAGAACACCAAAAGTATGAAACAATTGCTTGCCTTGTCATCGGGGTTGTGCATGATTTAAATACTTTGTGTGATGAAGATAGAGCATTGCCAGACTATATGATTTTGTAGGGATAACTTTCTTTGGCCATGTTATTTTGAGAAGACATAATTGCTTGGTTAGTATGCTTGAAGTATTATTATTTTTATGTCAATATTAAACTTTTATCTTGAATCTTTCGGATCTGAATATTCATACCACAAATAAGAGAATTACCTTGGAAATTATGCTAATTAGCATTCCACATCAAAAATTCTGTTTTTATCATTTACCTACTCGAGGACGAGCAGGAATTAAGCTTGGGGATGCTTGATACGTCTCCAACATATCTATAATTTTTTATTGTTCCATGCTATATTATATTCTGTTTTGGATGTTTAATAGGCTTTATTATACACTTTATATTATTGTTGGAAATAACCTATTAACCGGAGCCCCAGCCCAAATTGCTGTTTTTTTTTGCCTATTTCAGTGTTTCGAATGAAAAGGATATCAAACGGAGTCCAAACGGAATGAAACCTTCGGGAACGTGATTTTCGGAACAAACGTGATCCAGAGGACTTGGAGTCTACGTAAAGTAATCAACGAGGAAGGCACGAGGCAGGGGGCATGCCTCCCCCCAGGCAGGCCCTCCACCCTCGTGGGCCCCTCGTTGCTCCACCGATGTACTTCTTCCTCCTATATATACCTGCGTACCCCCAAACCATCAGAACAAGAGCAAAAACCCTATTTCCAGCGCCGCAACCTTCTGTACCCGTGAGATCCCATCTTGGGGCCTTTTCCGGCGCTGCGCCGGAGGGGGCATTGATCACGGAGGGCTTCTACATCAACACCATAGCCTCTCCGATGATGTGTGAGTAGTTTACCTCAGACCTTCGGGTCCATAGTTATTAGCTAGATGGCTTCTTCTCTCTCTTTGGATCTCAATACAAAGTTCTCCTTGATCTTCTTGGAGATCTATTCGATGTAATCTTCTTTTGCGGTGTGTTTGTCGAGATCCGATGAATTGTGGGTTTATGATCAAGTTTATCTATGAACAATATTTGAATCTCCTCTGAATTCTTTTATGTATGATTGGTTATCTTTGCAAGTCTCTTCGAATTATCAGTTTGGTTTGGCCTACTAGATTGATCTTTCTTGCAATGGGAGATGTGCTTAGCTTTGGGTTCAATCTTGCGGTGCTCGATCCCAGTGACAGCAAGGGAAACGACACGTATTGTATTGTTGCCATCGAGGATAAAAAGATGGGGTTTATATCATATTGCATGAGTTTATCCCTCTACATCATGTCATCTTACTTAAAGCATTACTATGTTCTTATGAACTTAATACTCTAGATGCATGCTGGATAGCGGTCGATGTGTGGAGTAATAGTAGTAGATGCAGAATCGTTTCGGTCTACTTGTCACGGACGTGATGCCTATATACATGATCATACCTAGATATTCTCATAACTATACTCAATTCTATCAATTGCTCGATAGTAATTCGTTTATCCACCGTAATACTTATGCTCTTGAGAGAAGCCACTAGTGAAACCTATGGCCCCCGGGTCTATCTTCCATCATATAAATCTTCCAACACTTAGTTATTTTTATTGCCTTTTATTTTACTTTGCATCTTTATCATAAAAATACCAAAAATATTATCTTATCATATCTATCAGATCTCACTCTCGTAAGTGAGCGTGGAGGGATTGACAACCCCTTTATCGCGTTGGTTGCGAGGTTCTTATTTGTTTGTGTAGGTGTGAGGGACTCGTGCGTGATCTCCTACTGGATTGATACCTTGGTTCTCAAAAATTGAGGGAAATACTTATGCTACTTTACTGCATCACCCTTTCCTCTTCAAGGGAAAACCAACGCAGTGCTCAAGAGGTAGCAGGAGGCGGAAATGAGACTGAATGAACTGCTTCGAGAGGAGGAATTGAAGTGGGCACTAAGAGCTAAAATTCGCAAAATCGTCCAATTGGACGATAACACTCAATTCTTCCATATGATTGCGAATGGCAAGCATCGAAAGAAGAGAATCTTTCAGCTCGAGCAAGATGAAGGGACGATTTTAGGACATGAGAACCTAAAACTTTACATCACAAATTACTATAAGCAGCTTTTTGGGCCTTCTGAGGATAATTTCGTGTCCTTGGATGTGTCGAGGATTGAGGATATCCCTCAACTAGCTGCGGATGAGAACGATATTTTAACCGCCCCATTTTCGAAGAAAGAGGTGTTTGAGGCAATTTCACAAATGAAGATAATAAAGCGCCGGGGCCGGATGGTTTTTCGGCTGAGTTTTATAAAAGTGCTAGCACATCATTAAGGGTGACTTGCTCCCGATATTCCATGATTTGTTCTTTGGACATTTGCAGTTATTCCACTTGAATTTTGGAACGATTACGTTACTTCCGAAGAAAACAGAGGCCGTGCGGATTGAGCAGTTCAGGCCGATCTGTCTTCTTAATGTCAGCTTTAAAATTTTCACCAAGGTTGGAACTAACAGGCTTACGCAGATTGCGCATTCTGTGGTGCAGCCATCTCAAACTGCTTTCATGCCGGATAGAAACATCCTAGAAGGGTTTGTGGTCCTACATGAAACGCTCCATGAAATCCACATGAAAAAACTAGATGGGGTGGTTTTTAAAGTGGATTTTGAGAAAGCGTACGATAAGGTAAAATGACCATTTCTTCAGCAGGCCTTGCGAATGAAAGGATTCGATCAGTCGGGGAGAAACCAGGTAGATTCTTTCACGCAAAAAAGGAGCGTAGGAATCAAAGTGAATGATGACACAGGTCATTATTTCCAGACACACAAGGGTCTGAGGCAAGGAGACCCAATGTCACCGATTCTGTTCAACATTGCGGTAGACATGTTGACGATCCTAATAGGAAGAGCTATGGATAATGGCCAGATAGGCGGCCTCGTCTCGCATTTAGTAGGCGGAGGAGTGTCCATCCTACAGTGCGCTGATGCTACTATCATCTTTATGGAGCATGATTTGGCAAAAGCAAGAAAGATGAAGCTTGTGTTATGCTTATTCGAATAGTTGTCGGGGTTAAATATTAACCTCCATAAAAGTGAATTGTTCTGCTTTAGAAGAGCTAGAGACGAACAAGAAGCTTCTAACAATTGTTCGGGTGCGAATTGGGGTCTTTGCCCTTCACGTATTTGGGTATACCAATTCACCATCGCAAGCTTTCCAACAAAGAATGGAAGTGCATTGAGGATCGATTTCAAAAGAAACTAAGCTGCTGGAAGGGCAAGCTTATGTCATACGGAGGCCGACTAATTCTGATTAATTCGGTACTCACGAGTATGCCTATGTTTCTCTTGTCCTTTTTCGAGGTACCAGTTGGAGTTCGGAAAAGACTAGATTTCTATAGATCGCGCTTCTTCTGGCAAAGCGATGAGTTAAAACGAAAGTATAGACTCGCTAAATGGGATATAATCTATAGGCCAAAATACCAAGGGGGTCTCGGCATAGAAAATTTAGAGGTGAAGAACAGATGTCTTCTCAGCAAGTGGCTGTATAAGCTATCTCTAGACACCGATGCCACATGGGCCCAGATTTTGTGTAATAAGTACTTACATTTCAAAACCTTATCCCAGGTGACGGTCAGACCGACTGATTCACCATTTTGGAAGGGACTGATGAGAGTGAAATCAGTCTTTTTTCAACAGGACAAAATGTATAGTTGGAAATGGTACTGCCACGATATTCTGGGAGGATACATGGTTAGGGAAGACACCCCTTGCACTCCAATATCCTTCTCTCTATAATATTGTTCAGCGAAGAGACGCTTACGTTGCAACAGTATTACAGTCCAACCCTCTCAATATTCAATTCAGGAGGACTTTAGCGGGAAACCGTTGGGAAGCTTGGCTCCATCTTGTGAGAAGGTTGATGGAGGTTCACCTCTCTCTATAGCCAGATCAGTTACACTGGGATTTGGATATTATCAACACTGGCTCTATACCTCGATCGAAACATGTTTGGAAAGTCAAAGTGCCTTTAAAAATTAAAGTGTTTATGTGGTTTGTCCATAAACAAGTCATTCTAACTAAGGACAATTTGACAAAACGCAACTGGTCAGGAGAAGATGTAGCTTCTGTGATCATGATGAATCCATCAAGCACCTCTTTCTTGACTACCCAATGGCAAAAATTCTATGGCGGTCTGTCCACATAGCATTTAATATTACTCTTCCGAATACTATCAACACGTTATTTGGGACGTGGTTAGATGGAATAGATTCAGAAACGGCGAGACATATCCGTGTAGGAGTATGTGCTTTATTATGGGCAGTATGGAGCTGCAGCAACGATATGGTTTTTGACAGAACAACAAAATTTCATTTCTTGCAGGTTATTTTCCGGGCCACTGCATTGATCCATATGTGGTCGCTACTCACTCTGACGGATGCCAGGGAGCGTATGATTACTGGATCTATCCGGTGGGAGCCGGTAGCACGGGCTATCTTCAACCGGTTTGGATGGCCGTCATATAATAGGATAGGTGTTTAGTTTTCTATCTTCTTTTTTCCCGCCGGTTGTTGCTATCCTGTTCTTTTATGTTTTTGCTCTGTGTGAGCATTTTTTCTTTTATGAGACTTGAAGACTTTGTTGAAACTTTTGCTTATTAATAATATGGCCGTATGCATCGTTCTGATGCAGAGGCCGGGGGATAACCTCCTTAAAAAAATGTCAGAATTTCAGCTGCCGACAATCTCCCTCCTGTGATGAAACTTGCAATTTAAGAGAGAAAAAGTATAAGAGTTGCATTTAAAGTGAAATATATCTTTAAATAAAATAATATAAATAACAATCAAAAACATGATGCAAAATGGACGTATCATCCTTCTTTTTGCCGGCTGCCCCATTCTTTGCCTTCGCTTTGAGCCGGCGGGCTTGTCGTATGGCTAAGTTGATCTTCCGGACGGCCACCTTCTCTGGATCGTGCACCTCCACCGGTTCTGGTAGCTGTTCGTACGGGTCAATGTAGTGGTAAAAACGAAAGGCTCGGGAATTGAGGTGAAGGACATAGGAGATTAGAGCGAAAAGTGTGGGTTTTTGATGTGAAGACAACGCGGACCGCTCCAAATGCGGGCTCCGCCTCGGTCTTGGGTAGGTTGAGGGTGTCGGAGTCCTATATCGGATAGGTTCGGACTCCGGTAGAGCCCCCTTGTTTGCTTTCGTTTACGTGAAACAAATATGAATAGCTTGATCTGGACGTTTATCCTGGTAAAACTATGGAGTTAACTGTTTTTATTCATCGTTATCGAGAGATTATTCAAATTGTAGTCATCTGTGGACACTTTCCACGGTAGAGAAATCAACACGAACGGCGCCAACACCGAAGTGGTTGTAGGCCGCTTCCTATGTACGGTCCCGTGTGACGCGAGAGGCGTGAGAGAGGAAGAATCTGGAGCTCTAGCAAGCCCATGTGCTTGGAGCAAATTGTTTACAGCAGAGAGACGTGGAGACGGAGAATGCTCCTGCATTTGGAACCCTCAAATGGCGGCAAGTGGCAACCCCTGTTCGTCTGTGATCTTCAATCTTAAACAAAGGTACCTTTTGCGGCTTTGTTCGTCCCTGTGAATGAGCAAAGGTACGGAGCAGTTTGTTGCTTTTAGGTGAAAAGCAAGCCGAGGGTGCGTAGAAACTAGAAACGCTGTCGTTTCGCAGTATCGTGGTGCCTGCTTTTAACTTGAAGATCACCATCGATCGGGACAAAGAATGCACGATCATGGAGCTATATCTACATTGGCCTTGAGATTTGTATCCGCCACTAACGGCATAGCGCGACCCTAAGCTCTTGCCGTCTTTAGCTCACCTGTTCGTTCGTACTGTACCAGTGGATTAGTTAACGCTGGACGGCATCGTGAGCCGTGACAACAGCAAGCGTTGACCTTTGAATCGGCCGATGTGAACACCAACGTTCCCAAGCAAATGACCGTGTTCGATTCGCCTGTACTTGAACAAAGCAGCGCAAAGATAAACAACTCGATTCTGACGGCCAACTCAAATTGTCAGCCTCAAGCTTCAACTCAATGAGCTGCGCACGTCAGGGCTAGGCTGCTAGCTCAGTCCGCGCCTGAAGCCAGAAAAACCAGCCTGGTGGTGGCGATGCTTAGGCTGACCATAGTGGGATAACATAAGTAGTATCATGCATTTGAAACTCGCAAACATGCTTATGTGGCAGTCAATTAAAGAAGAGAGAGATGGTTATAGTAACATAGGTAGATACCGTAACATAATAAATGTGACGCTACTATGTGTCGTGCATGACAATAAATGAGACCACTTATGATACTAATCTATGATACTATGCATTATATAGGTAGTAACACAGACTAGTAACATATGCATGTTACTAGTCTAAGTTACTCCCCACTATTACCAGCCATAGTGGGGAGTAACTTAGACTAGTAACATGCATATG
>NC_057799.1:387004817-387029376 GCF_018294505.1 Triticum aestivum | reverse complement strand
TTGAAACTCGCAAACATGCTTATGTGGCAGTCAATTAAAGAAGAGAGAGATGGTTATAGTAACATAGGTAGATACCGTAACATAATAAATGTGACGCTACTATGTGTCGTGCATGACAATAAATGAGACCACTTATGATACTAATCTATGATACTATGCATTATATAGGTAGTAACACAGACTAGTAACATGCATATGTTACCATGTTACTACCTCCATAATGAGGAGTAACATATGTGTGGTGTCATACAACATTTTATTTATTAAATTATAGACTCATCTTATCTTGATATATATGATGTTACTCATAGTAGTACCACATCACTCTTTTTTCATTAATTACTTGTCACATCATCTATTTTGTTTAGATATGTGTGATGTTAGTCTTATTGTCGGTAACCTATGTTACTTTCATTGTCGGTAGTCTTAGGTCCTGTTTGGTTCATAAGTCCTAGGATTTTTTCTAGTCCCAACTAAAAAGTCCTTAGTCCCTAAAAAGTCCCTCCCTATTTGTTTTCAGAGACTAAAAAGTTCCTAGTCCCTTTCTAGAGGTTATTAAATGACCATGTTGCCCCTAGTATATAGAAAAATAACAATCAAACAACACCATGGGGTGGCGGGCCAATAGATGCATGAAGGGGCATTATTGGAAAAGTCCTAAAAAGTCCCAAAAAAGACTCCTTGAGAGTCTTCTTCATTTAGTCCCAAATGCCTAGTTTAATCCCTAAAAAGTCCCTCCCATTTGGTAAAAAGTCTTTAAGAGGGACTTTTTCTAGTCCCTACACAAAAAAGTCCCTGGAAACAAACACCCCCTTAGCATTGGTAATTTTGTCGGTGAATTTGCTTCGTACTACTACTACTACTAGGATTTCGATTTCCCAGGCAACGAAAGATCAATCAGAGGCAAACAGACAACTGTGGAAGGAGAGGGACCCCTCTCATCCCAAAACGGAAGACAAGGACACTGAGCTCTGCCACTCACCGCATCACTCCACTAGTCCACTCGTGAGGAAACAAACCTGTACAGCAATTGAATAGCACGCGATGCTCCCGATGCACATCAATGCTGCTGTGATGAACGAAACAACCACCTAGGGAAGGCGTGCCATCTCTGACTGCCATGAGCCCTTTGCTCGCGCCAGCATGTATCTGGATCCTGGGACCCTGCCAGGCATCACTCACTCGCAAGCTGCCGTCGAGGCCCTACCATCTGGACGGAGCCAGGGAGGTTTCACAAAGAGGAAGGCAGCTGCTGCTGCTAGCCTGCAACTCTTTCATGCCTAATAATCAACCGACAAAAAATGGCATCCCGTCGTAGTATCAGTCTTCAGGCGAAGAACCCGCCGCGGTCGGCGTGGGCTGGCGACTGGGGCTCCGGCGAGTTGCCCTCCAGCGGCACGGTGCGGCTGCAGTGGGACCTGGACGTGCTGGACGACGACGGCAGGCACCTTGGCTCGCCGCTGAACTGGATCACGTCTCCGCCGCCATCCCGCGGCCGCTGCTGCCACTCTTTCGCCTTCCTCCCGCTCTGCCCGCCGTAGTAGTACCCCTGCTCGACCTCCACGGCGCGCGCGAACCCGCCGGACAGCGGGTCCAGCCGCTCGTAGAGGATCCGGAGGACCTGCTTCATCGACGGCCGCGCCCCGCCGTCCTTGTGGGTGCACCAGTGGATCACGTCCGCCATCACCTGCAGCTCGTCCAGGTCGAACGTGTCCGCCACCGCCGGGTCCACCAGCTCGTGGAGGCGGTAGTCGGTGCCGATGAGCTCGCGGGACCACTCCACGAGGCTCCGGTCGTCCTGCACCACGGGCCTCCCGGTGACGAGCTCCAGCAGCAGCACGCCGTAGCTGTACACGTCGCTCTTGGCCGTCAGCTCCTGGGTCACCACGTAATCGGGGTCTACGTACCCTGCACGGAGATATACGCACGGTACTGACGAAAATGTTGATCGAACAAATTAGTAGTGTTCACAGGCGTAGGCTAAAACAAAGTAGGAGTACAAAGTAACCGGGGACTGCAGTTCAGATTTCAGCAGCATAACAGAACAGAACAAAACCTCTAGAACAGCACAAGACCCTTACCAGGAGTTGCCTGGATCTTGACAGTCCCTGGGGTGGAACTGACGATGGTATTGCCACCATTTGAGCAGCCACACCCAGCAAGCTATTGAAAATCAATCCATTAGTCTCTGACGAGTATGGATCAATCCCCGCGTAAGAAAGTTATTCGCCAGGTACCTTTGCGAGATAATTCTTGTCCAGGAGGACATTGCTAGGCTTTATGTCTCCATGGTACAATGGAGGATCACAATAGAAATGAAGGTACTCCTGAAACAAACATAACTCATAGTTGATTGTCAGCAGTAACACAACATTTCAAATATACTACTCATATACTTGGTGTTAATAGAAGGAAATGGACGGAAATTGATATACACTTGGTGCACATATGAACTACTACCTCTGTCCCTAAATACAAGACATTTTTGCAGTTCCCTAAATACAAGACATCTCTGCAGTTCACTAAAATACAAGGCATTTTTGCAGTTCAATTTCAAAGAAGTCTTGAATTTAGGGACAGAGGGAGTACAGTTTTAAGTGAATACCAACTATTCCAAACATGGAAAAACCGCAGGGAAGTATGAATTACTTGATCCAATTCAGAATCCAGAACAGACTTCCAGAAACTTACCAAAGCATTCGCAACATCAATAGCGATTTGGATCCTATTTTTCCACGGCAGCAGAAGTTTACCTGACGCTGCAAAGAGAAGAATGCTTTTCTGCACATAATTCAACAAATGATGTAGCATAAGACATGGAATGAGAATGAAACATGAGTCGTGAGATATTACAATGAAGGTGATCCTTAAGGCTTCCATTTTCCATGTATTCATAAACCTGGAACCTGGACGGTGGGAAGTTGTAAAGCACCACAAACTGGTTAATACCTGAACCTTACTTCTCAAACTTTGTTAAAAAATACCCCTAAGTCCGACAAGATGGCGATGATGCGGCAGCGTACTTTACCTCTCAAATTTTGTTAAACAATATCCTTTAAGTCCAACAAGATGTCGATGATGCAGACGCCCAAGAAATTCCATTTCTTTGCAGAATGCCAGCTGATCTTGTTTTGGTGAGCTCTCTATGCGCTTAATGGCAACCACAGAACCATTGCTCAGTTGTCCTTTGAATATTGTTGCATTATCATTCCCTCCCAGCGTGGTGCTAAAGTTTCTTGTTGCCCTTCTCATTTCTGCATAACTAAATCTGCCAAAAATGGTGGAAGTACCTGCAAAACAATATTGCTAAGCAGATGAACTGAAATGGGTCCCGCAACTGATTCTAATAGCAAGTAATTCAAAAGCAGATTCAAACATCACTCCATCAGGTTTAAATTAAAGTAACATATAATTTCGTAAACAAATTGTCGAGACAGAGCTTACAAATAAAAGAAAGGCAGCACCATGACCACAGCTCATTAAATGTTTACCTTCTTGGCCCTTCGTGACACAGGAACTCAACACTTTCAAAGGGTTAATTCCCTCAATCTTTTCTAGTTCTTTGCACTTTCTCCGGATAAGTAAAATCAGTACTACCAGTAGTGTAACTGATAATCCTGTAACCAAGGCCCCGATAGCAGGGAATAGTACACGCTTGTAACTACGATGATGGTTGGATGGCACTTCAGCAACATGTTCCCCAGGAATTTGCGATGCAAATGGACTGGGAGAAATATTTGGTGCAGGATATCCAGCTGGGGATGATGTCGAGATGTTCACTGCATGAGATTCATAAATTATTACAACACTCAACAACCGCAAAGGCGCATTTTAAGTATAAAGGAGTTTATTATATATTATACTACCGAAAAATCCTTAACCCTTGACATGCCACTACAAATGGACATTATGTTCTATGGCACTACTTTTCATTACAAAGCACATATGTGCCATCACTGGCAACGACGTCACATTTAACTGTAAGGCAACAAAATCAAGTAAGAGCTCTGTATATTTTCCCAGCAGAAAGTCAATCAACTTACTCAAAATAAACCATCTTGCCAACCAAGATAGTAAAATGAAACAGTTTTGAAAAGATACCCACATATACTCCATTTACCAAAGATGTATATTCATATGAAACTTGCACTACAAATCTACAACAAAAATGTGCTGATAATTGATTAATATAATATACCTATAATTTGCATACTGTGAAATACTATGTGCAAATGTGTCACAGTCAAAAAAAAGTGCAGCACAGCTGAAGCTTTGAAAAGAAAACTGGTGATGAACATGTTCATTCATGAAATGCACTAGCCTTGGCAGTTAACACTCTTCAAGAAAAGGAAAAGGTGTTCTTCCTCTATAAGGTGCTACATAAGTTCTACAAATCATAGTTGTAAATCCTGTGGGGTTTATGCAGTGTACTAGCATTAAGAAGTCAGAACAAAAAATATGTAATATTATTCTCCCTCTATAAGTTATGAAATACAAAAGTAATGTGTGGCCAAAATTTTGTTAAGTGCACTGTCCATTCTATGATAGACGGGAGAAAATTCGAACCTTGAAGAGCACTCAGCCCCTGAACGCTGAAAAAGCAACCCGCCGTATCAAGAGTAGATATGTTCCCTTGACTCACAAAAGCAACAAAGGCAGCGTCACGGCAGGTATTCAATGTGACATTATCTTGTTCCCCCACAAGATGGCGGAGGTATGACAAACCAGAATTTAAGCATCTCTTGCAGCTGACGTCATCTGGAAGTGAGGTTGCACAATTTCTAGTCACATCACTGAAATTCGGAGACTGTAACATTTGGAGGATAGTAGTCATCCCAACGCACTGATAGGACGCCTGAATCTTGATCCCGAGGCCACAAAACGAAGCTGCAGTAGGAAGTATCCCATTGGACACGAAGGTGTCTGAGATATTGCTAATACAGGCATCGGCAAGTTCAGATGGAACCCCAAGAGTGCCTGTTGTGTTCGCATACATTGCAGAAGAGACCGCGAGGACGGCATTGATATAGCGGCAACACTTTGAGTGGCCATTCTGATCCGAGCATACAGAAGCTATCAGCGCAAAGTTTGGCCAACTGAAATCCAACGGACAATCTGCATGGTCAAACAACAAACATGAGTAACGATGCAAATATGGCTGGTCCATAATCACAAACTTTTGAAAGAGGAGACTCGTCATTCTGCATCTTTGCTAAATTTGGCAAAGCGGGTGTCACACTCACACAGAAAGAGCAAAACATGCAACTGATGTCGCAGTACAGCAAGCCAACACTTATGCTCACAGCGTGAATTGTGCTCGTATCTAGCAGAAGTGAAGTTAACGCCATTGGGAATAGGCCACATGACCAGTACTAGCTGGGGGACGAGACTTGCCTGCTCCCTTCCCATGCTCCCATCCGTGCTCCCGCATACGTGGCTTGATTTGATTGGAAGAAAATAAGGCCCGGCCCCACCCCCTGAAAATCAGGGGGGAGATGATTAGATTAAAAAAGAAAAAGGGAAAAGAACAGCCGTAGGATGAAGTGGGAGCACGGATGGGAGCATGAAGAGGGAGCAGGCAAGCCGGATCCACTAGCTGGGTACGTGCCTAATGGATTGCCTGTCATAAATTTCATACTATCCATATTTCCCTCATTACACCAGAGCTGCTACGAAATCGAATATAGAGCATTTGATGGTACACTGTAGGCTAGCACATAGTATAAGTGAAAAAACAACCCATGTGCACCTGAGGAACATCAGGCAAATCAAAAATATCTTGTGACATTATCAGTGGTTCAGTAACGCCAAATGCCAGGACTGAAACCCTCACGGACAGCCAAGTCCAACGGCTATTGAAACCCAAGAGCCATGAAAGTCCATCGGCCCAGTCGTACGTGTACAGCAACTCCATTAGGTAGGCGAATTGAATGGCCTAAGGAAGGAAGGACTCCAACGCGATGGGGAGTGAGCAGAGGCGGTCCCTGCTCCCCTTGCCAACTACACTGCGTCTACAGAAAGAAGGCAGGCGAAAAATGCGCCTCGTACCAGTCGTGCTCAGGGATTGTTCCAGGGCTAAGTGACTCCATCTCGCACCTAAAATGCCTACTACTCGCGTTCGCCTCTCCTAAAAATGAAGTCCTAAACCTACAGTACTGTACCAATATTCTGGGCTGAACCATTAGAGAAAACGCAAAGGCGTTAGGGACGCATCGAATGGGCGTCGGAAGGGGAGAAACCGAAATCAGTGATTGAGCTAAGCGCGCCCACAGCCGTCGCCATCGCCGACCGATCCCCTCGAACCCCAAATACCAAATGCAGCTAATGCTGTTCCGCCACTGGAGCGGAGTGGGCTTCAACCGGTTGCCAGAGACGGGAACAGGTAAAGAGATTACGTGGGGCGGCGAGAACGGTTTACCTGCCGCGATCGCCGCGGGCGGAAGCGGGGCCAGGAGCGCGACGGCCAGCGCCGCGCAGAGGACCGGCCCTGGACGCCGCATCCGGGAGCCGCACGCGCGCGGCCGGCGGCGCGGCGCAGGCGTCGTATCGGCCGCAGCGAGAGATGAACAGGAGCAGGGCGGAGCGGAAAGGTGGGGTTTGTCCGGTGAGGGGAGGGCGAGGAAGGAAGGAATGGGATGCCAGGCTGACGCTGCCCCGACGCCAACCCAATATGCTCGTTTGTGTTGCTGACTGCGGCCGCGGCGCTGCCGCTTTTCTTCTTTGCTTTGCGGGTCGCAGCGCGGCTAGGCGCCTTTTTCTACTAGCCGCGCGTGGAAGAGTGGGCGGGGTCTTTGGGATGGGCTCCTCCCGGTCACGGGCACGGGTGCGCGGAACTGCGAATGGGGGAGTCCGCTCCGGCTCCGCGGACCACGGGTGGGGTGCACATGGCGCGGTAGTCACTCTCACCGGCCCAGGCGACCAGGCAAGCCCCGGCGCCGTATCCAAGAACGCGTACTGTGCGAGTGTGCGTCGCTCGTGTCCTTTTGTGGCCGATGGCCTGGTGAGCCCCAGATACCTGTGTGCGTCGCTCGTGTCCTTTTGTGGCCGATGGCCTGGTGAGCCCCAGATACCTGTGGTCGACCTCCCTCCAGCCTCCAGTGAGGCGAGGCCTCCTCTACCGTGTCCATCACGACCGTCCCTGCACATGAGAGCAACTTCAATGGGGCGCCCATTTCGTTCGCGGCCGTCGTTTGGGTCGGCGCGGACAGAAAAGGCAGCCCAACGCACCGACCCAAACGGACGCGCGTCCGTTTTTCGTCCGCGGGCGACCCATTCCCGGTCCATTTTTGAGCCTGATTTGCGTCGGCGCGGACACGTGACGGACGCGCGCGCTCGCCTACTTCTGTCCCCGGACCCGCTGGTCTGTGGCACATTGGCCTCCCGTCTCACCCTGCGGCCAACAAAGCAACCCTCCCGCCCCCTCCATCAGCATTTCTATAGTATTAAGGTCTGTATTCCATTCCATTCCTATTGCAGCCCAAAAGTTTCTGCTGAAGTCACATTCAAAGAAGAGGTGTTGTAGGTATTCATTGGGTTCATCATCACATAGGATACACCTCCTATTTTCTATTTGAAAATTCTTCCTGATTAGTAGATCTCTAGTATTTAATCTATCAAGCAGAAGCAACCAGAAGAAGAATTTTTGTTTGGGCAAGTTGCATGATTTCCAAATCCACTGAAATGGTGGTGCTGCCTTTGGTGGGTTTCCAATAAGGTGCAGATAAATCTTTCTGTTGGAGTATTTGTTTCCTTTCCAGAGAAATTGCCAGCAATCTTTATTGTCATTGTCTTGGTGGATGTTGCTTATGATTTCCAACATCTCATTACTTTGTTGAACAGCCATAGATGACATGGGTAAATGGAACATCTCATAAAAGTTGCTGGTTGAGGAAACGATAGCCGAGGCAATTGTACACTCTGCATCTTTAGAAAATGAGTATAAGTGAGGAAATCTGCTCTGTAGAGTGTCCTCATTCCACTTATCATGCCAGAGTGAAATGGTGCTGCCAGTAGAGGGGATACATGTAGTCATGCTTTTAAAATCCTGCAAGATAGAACAGCAATCTCTCCACGAAAAAGATCCCAACCTTGTAGGATATGAGGGTATAGAGCCATCAGAATAATAATTATTCCATATTAGTTCCACCCAAGGAGTATCATGTTTATTTAAAAACTTGAAGAGAAATTTGATTAGAAGAGCTCTGTTTTGAGTTCTCAGATCAAGGACTCCCAGTCCTCCTGCTTTTTTGGGGAGGCAGACAGTATCCCATTTAACTAGACAATTACCCTGTTTATTGATCTTGTTACCATACCAAAGAAAACTTCTGCCAGATTTTTCAAAGTGATCTAAGATAGTGAAAGGCACTCTGATGCAACACATTGCATAAATTGGTAGAGCAGAAACCACTGCCGTGTTGGTCCATCACCACCTCAACAGCCAGCGGCCGTTGTTTCGTGGCTCCATTCCGGGCCACCTTCCGGTGTTGAATCGCAACCGAGAGAGCGGGCATTTCCTTCTCTGAAAGGACTACTTTGATACAACAAACCCGTTGTTCAAACATCACAAATTCCGCCGCCGGTTCCGTATGAGTAGGCATGTTTTCAACCGTATTAGAGAGGAAGTGGTCGGCTATGATGACTACTTCGAGTGCAAAGAGGATGCCGTCGGCAAGATTGGTTTCTTCTCTTATCAGAAATGCACTGCCGCCATCTGAATGCTTGCATACGGAGTGCCCGGTGATCTCATTGACGAGTACGTCCGTATGAGCGAGTCTACATGCCTAGAGTCCCTGTATAAGTTCTGCAAGGCTGTGATTGTTGTGTTTGGCCCTGAGTACTTGAGAGAGACGACAACTGAAGATAGAGCCCGTTTGCTGGCGATGAATGCCAGCAGGGGCTTCCCGGGGATGCTTGGCAGCATAGACTGCATGCACTGGGAGTGGAAGAACTGCCCTTCTGCTTGGCAAGGGCAGTATAAGGGACATGTCAGGGCTTGCACTGTCATACTAGAGGCCGTGGCGTCTCAAGATCTCTGGATCTGGCACTCTTTCTTTGGCATGGCTGGATCACACAATGATATCAACGTGCTTCAGCGCTCGCCGGTGTTTGCTAGGCTTGCCGAAGGCAACAGCCCACCGGTGAACTTTACTGTCAACGGCCACAACTATGACAAAGGGTACTATTTGGGTGACGGTATCTATCCTCAGTGGACCACTATTGTCAAGACAATACCCAACCCTGTCGGAGAGAAAAGGAAAAGATTTGCCCAAGAGCAAGAGAGTGCTAGGAAGGATGTTGAGCGTGCCTTTGGTGTTTTGCAATCTCGATGGGGCATCGTTCGGTATCCCGCTAATACTTGGAGCACGCAGAAACTATGGGAGGTGATGACTACTTGTGTGATCATGCACAATATGATCGTAGAAGACGAGCGCCCGGAACGTCTGTACGATCAAGGCTTTCAGTTTCAGGGTGAGAATGTTGTGCCTGAGCATGGAGTAGCGACAACATTTGAGCAGTTCACTCGGTTTCATGAAGACATGCGTGATTGGGAAACTCACGTCCAACTGCAAAATGATTTGGTTGAGCATGTGTGGACTCATGTTGGCAACCAATATATGTATCTTCTTTTATTCGTTTGCAAAACTATGTGAAACATTTTTATTTGTATTTGGCTTGTAAAACTATGCTATTTATTTGGGCGGCCAGACTATTTGGCTTATTAACATTTTCATTTCACAATATGTTTGAATGCAAATCAATGTAAAATTGGGCGGCCACCCGGCCACGCCTGCACATATGGGTCGGCGCATTGGACGCGCTGCCGGCCCATATCAAAAACAGGGCGGACGCCGGGTGGGCGGCCGACCCAAACGGACAAAAAGCGGACGAAATCGCCGTCCGTTTGGGTCGGCCCGTTGGAGTTGCTCTGATGGCATGATAGCAACCCCAACAGGTCGTCCCAAACGGACGGCGATTTTGTCCACTTTTTGTCCGTTTGGGTCGGCCGCCCGCCCGATGTCCGTCCTGTTTTAGATATGGATCGGCAACGTGCCCAACGCACCGATACATATGTGCCGGCGTGGCCGGCTGGCCATACTGTTTCAACAAATATCTCATTTTTGCATTGATTTTGCATTTAAACATATAGTCAAATAACATAGTTTGAACCGAATAAAATAGCATAGTTTTACAAATCACATAAATATAAAAATGTCTCACATAGTTTTGCAAGCCGAATAAAGAAGATACATCTATTGGTTGCCAACATGAGCTCACATATGCTCAACCAAATCATTTTGCAGTTGCACGTGAGTTTCCCAATCACGCATGTCATGATGAAATTGGGTGAACTGTTCAAATGTTGCCGCTCCTCCATGCTCAGGCACAACATTCTCATCCTAAAACTGAAACCCTCGATCGTACAGACGTTCCCGGCGCTCATCTTCTACGATTATATTGTGCATGATCACGCAAGTCATCACCTCCCACTGTTTCTGCGTGCTCCAGGTATTAGCAGGATACCGAACGATGCCCCATCGAGATTGCAAAACACCAAAGGTACGCTCGACATCCTTCCTAGCACTCTCTTGCTCTTGGGAAAATCTTTTCCTCTTCTCTCCGACAGGGTTGGGGATTGTCTTGACAACAGTGGTCCACTGAGGATAGATACCGTCACCCAGGTAGTATCCTTTGTCGTAGTTGTGGCCGTTGATAGTAAAGTTCACCGGCGGGCTGTTGCCCTCGGCAAGCCTAGCAAACACCGGCGAGCGCTGAAGCACGTTGATATCATTGTGTGATCCGGCCATGCCAAAGAAAGAGTGTCAGATCCAGAGATCTTGAGACGCCACGGCCTCTAGTATGACAGTGCAAGCCCTGACATGGCCCTTATACTGCCCTTGCCAAGCAGAAGGGCAATTCTTCCACTCCCAGTGCATGCAGTCTATACTGCAAAGCATCTCTGGGAAGCCTCTGCTGGCATTTATCGCCAACAAACGGGCTGTATCTTCAGGAGTCGGCTCTCTCAAGTACTCAGGGCCAAGCACAGCAATAACAGCCTTGCAGGACTTATACATGGACTCTGGGCATGTAGACTCACTCATACGGACATACTCATCAATGAGATCATCGGGCACTCCGTATGCAAGCATTCAGATGGCGGCAGTGCATTTCTGATAAGAGGAGAAACCAATCTTGCTAACGGCATCCTCTTTGCACTCAAAATAGTCATCGTAGCCGACCACCCCCTCTCTAATACGGTTGAAAAGATGCCTACTCATACGAAAACGGCGGCGGAATTTTTGATGTTTGAATAATGGATTTGTTGTATCAAAGTAGTCGTTCCTAAGAAGGAAATGCCCGCTCTCTCGGTTGCGATTCAACGCCGAAAGGTGGCCCGGAATGGAGCCACGGAACAACGGCCGTTGGCTGTTGAGGTGGTGATGGACCAACATGGCAATCAATATCTCCTCCTCGTTATCGGCCGATGAATCGTCGGAGTCGCAAAGGAAATTGTGAAAAAAGAACTCATCAGCGGAGTCCATTTTGTACCTTGGCAAACTGTCGAACAACTTGCGGGCATCGACAAAGGAGACGGCCGGCGAAGGGAGTCGCGGCGCGCATGGACCAGCTAGCTGCCCTGCCGGCGTCCGACGAGCGGGCCGGCGTCCGACGAGCGTGCTGGTGAGAAGCAGTCGGCTCCCCGGCAGCAAGACGGTAGTGGCGGGCGATGTGGGAGGTGGTGGCATTGCTGAGCGGATGTTGCGGCGCTGGCAGAGTCGCCGGAAAAAATGGGCGGCGGCGTCAGCAACTAAGGAGGCGAGCGAGGGTTGCTGTTGGATGGGGGAGGCCAATGTGCCACTGACCAGCGGGCCCGGGGGGAGGAAAAGGCGAGCGCTCGCGCGTCCGTCTCGTGTCCGCGCCGACGCAAATCCGGCTCAAAAATGGATCGGGAATGGGTCGCCCGCGAACGAAAAGCAGACACGCGCCCGTTTGGGTCGGCGCGTTGGGCCGACTTTTGTGTCCGCGCCGACCCAAACGCATGCCAGCGAACGAAATGGGTCGCCCCGTTGGAGTTGCTCTGAACCAATTTTTCTTTCTTTCATCAGGAAATGGTTCCTAAGAGCAACTCCAAAGCACCGACCTAAACGGACGGCGCATTTGTTCGTCTTTTGTCCCTTTGGGTCGATCACCCACTCGGTGTTCGCTCTTTTTTTATTTGGGTTGGCAGTGCGCCCAACGCATCGACCCATATTTGCCGGCATGGCCGGCTGGCCTTCATTTTCAATGAACACTTTTGCATATTTCACAAGCAAATATATAGTTCACAAAGAAGCATAGTTTTCACAACCAAATCTAAAGCATAGTTTTACAAGCCCGAATATAAATTAAATTGTTCTCACATAGTTTTACAAGCCAAATAAAAGGGAGACATCTATTGGTTGCCAACACGAGTCCACATATGCTCGACCAAATCATTTTGCAGCTGCATGTGAGTTTCCCAATCACACATTTCATGATGAAATGGGTGAATTATTCAAACGTAGTCGCTCCTCCATGCTCAAACACAACATTCTCACACTGAAACTGAAACCCTTGATCGTAGATACATTTCGGACGCTCATCTTCTACGATCATATTGTGCATGATCACACAAGCAGTCATCACCTCCCACAACTTCTTCGTGCTCCAAGTCCTAGCAGGATACCAAACGATGCCCCATCAAGATTGCAGAACACCAAAGGCACGCTCGATGTCCTTCCTAGCACTCTCTTGCTCTTGGGCGAATCTTTTCCTCTTCTCTTCAACAGGGTTGGGGATTGTCTTCACAATAATGGTCCACTGAGGATAGATACCGTCACCTAGGTAGTATCCTTTGTCGTAGTTGTGGTCGTTGATGGTAACATTCACCGGTGGGCTGTTGCCTTCGGCAAGCCTTGAAAACACCGGCGAGCGTTGAAGCACGTTGATATCATTGTGTGATCCGTCCATGTCGAAGAAAGTGTCACAAATCCAGAGATCTTGTGATGCCACGGCCTCAAGTATGATAGTGCAAGCCCTGACATGGCCCTTAAATTGCCCTTGCCAAGCAGAAGGGTAGTTCTTCCACTCCCAGTGCATGCAGTCTATGCTGCCAAGCATCCCTGGGAAGCCCCTGCTGGCATTCATCGCCAACAAGCGGGCTTTATCTTGAGGAGTCGGCTCTCTCAAGTACTCAGGGCCAAACACATCAATCACAGCCTTGAAAAACTTGTACATGGAGTCTAGGCACGTAGACTCGCTCATACAGACGTACTCGTCAATGAGATCATTGGGCACTCCGTATGCAAGCACCCGGACGGCTGCAGTGCATTTTTGATAAGAAGAGAGGCCAATCTTTCCAAGGGCATCCTCTTTGCACTCGAAATAGTCATTGTATCCGACCACCCCCTCTCTAATACGGTTGAGAAGATGCCTACTCATGCGGAAACGGCGCCGAAATTTCTGATGTTTGAACAGCGGGTTCATTGTGTCAAAGTAGTCCTTCCAAAGAAGGAAATGCCCGCTCTCTCAGTTGCGATTCAACGCCGGAAGGTGCCCCGGAATGGAGCCACAGAACAGCGGCCGCTGGCTATTGAGGTGGTGATGGACCAACATGGCAGCCAAGATCTCCTCCTCATCATTGGATGAGGAATCGTTGGAGTCGCAAAGGAAAGTATGGAAAAGGAACTTGTCAGCGGAGTCCATTTTGTACCTTGGCAAACTATCGAACAACTTGCGGGTGTCGATGAAGGAGTCGGCCGACGACGGGAGTCGCGCCGCCCTCGGACCAGCTGGCTGCTCTGGCGGCGTCCGACGAGCATGCTGGTGTCAGGACGAAGGAGCTGGCGGCGTAGCGAGGCAGCTTCCTGGTCGCGGCTGTGTCGGGGAGGTGGGGGTGGGAAGCTTTCGAGAGCACCGGCAACGAGACAGCGGTGGAGGCATTGGAGGAGGGGGTAGGGGGATGTTGCGCCACCGGCAGCTAGCAGAGGCACCGAAAAATGGGTGGCGGTGGTGTCGACGAAGGTGGCGGGCGAGGTTTTGCTGTTGGAATGGGAGAGGATGGCCAATATGCCACTGACTAGCGGGCCAGGGGGAGGAGTTGGCGGGCGCCACACGCGTCCGTTTTGTGTCCGCGCCGACGCAAATGAGGCTCAGAATTGGGCCGGGGATGGGTCGGTTGGCGGACGAAAAGCGGACGCGCGTCTGTTTGGTTCAGCGCGTTGGGCCGACTTTTCTGTTTGCGCCGACCCAAATGGACGCACGCGGACGAAATGGGTTGCCGCATTGGAGTTGCTCTAAACATGCAAGCATATACTATATAGTACATCCTAGAAAACACATGCAAGAACACATTACGAGTAGACCCAAAATAAGCTTAAAAATACAAACTTGTCCCTAAAACTCTCAAGGACCCCAACCTGGGTCCAAATATGCCCCCGATGGAACTAAATTCATTGGCGCCTCGGGCGAAACCACTTGCTCGATGAAACCTTGACAACACCACAACATGGGCTCCTTCCTAGAACATCACTGTCTCCCCTTTTGGCATTATGGCCGTGAGGAATAAAATAGGTCGCCTTTCGGCTAGAGAGTACGACGAATTATCGGAGAAGGCCAACCATTGGTTGTCATGGGCGTTCCAGCTCCTCTAAAATCCACGATGAGGATGCATGCGAATCTCAACCAAACTTATCGGAAGCTCGGATATGACACCCCATATCTCCTTCACATCCTCTCCATCACCATGTTGAAATCAACCACCTAAGAAGTGTTGGAGGTCATCTGGTAGATCAAGGTCAGACACCAATCTTGTTATAAGCTCAGATCCGGCAAGACACGGCGCCAGGAACCCGAGCCCCGCCAGGATCTTCTAAAAGGACTTCTAGCCCTTAATTGATACATTGATGTTAATGCCATTATGTTTACAAGGCTAACTACATCTCAAATGCTTCACCTAGGACACATGACTTTCAACATGAAACATAAAGTTGGTTAGCGACCCTAAGCAAAAAATATGAAATAGAATAACACGTAAATTTTCTACCGACGATTATCTTTTTGAGTCGTAAGTATGTCATACTATAAAGAGGGCATAAACCAATGATTGGGATGGGCTCCTCTCCCATAACAAATTTATGCCTAAGGACAACTGTCGGTGTCAAAACCGGCGGATCTCGGGTAGGGGGTCCCGAGCTGTGGATCTTGGATCAATGGGGAACGGGAGACGAAGGGGACAATGTTTACCCAGGTTCGGGCCCTCTAGAAGAGGTAAAACCCTATGTCATGCTTGATTGTATTGATTTGTATATGATGGTTACAGAGTTGAACTACCACGAGATCAGATGAACTAAACCCAAGATAGTAGAATGATGGTTTTTCTTCTAGCCTCTACGGACTAAGTCCTCTGGTTTATGTAGGCACCAGGGGTATCTAGGGTTGCCTATAGTCGGTTACAATGAAGGAAATAGCATGCCGATTCTTTGATCTTGACTTGGAGTACACACCAAGGCTCCAAAGGCTCCTTGTCCGAACATGGGGTTGTCTTAAAGCTCGTCCTTCTTGTAGTCGCAGAACAGCCCACCTGCCCGACCAGGAGAGATAGGCTGGCAGGCCGAGGACACCTTAGTCCCGGACTCCCTCAGTAGCCCCCGAACTAGTCTTTGAAGCCGAAGTATGAATATGAATTGCCGGTTTTGTGGACCAGTTCTCCTCACGGTGTTAATACCAAGCTTGCAGCTATCCTTAGCCGAACCACCACAAGACTGCCAGTTTAATTTCGGTCATATTTCCCCAGATTATGTACGGACTTACGGAGGTGGAGTCGCTGCAAAAACATGTCTCCGGCGTGATAAAGGTGAACGCCAAGCTGACCAACGTGGTCCAGGTGATGCTCTGCCGTCGTCTCCTACCTTTCCAACTTCGGGTCACCCCAATGTGGTCCTACAATCCCGAAGACCCTGCCACTGTGCTCCGATTCTATGGCATTATGAAAGTGCAACTAATCCCCGGGTGATTTTGGTAATTCATAACAACATATAGCTCATTGAACTAATATCCATTCAAGATAAATATTTCAGGAAGTTCAATGAATGGCATGGCATGGACTAGAGATGTGGACCCCTCAAAATGCTAATGACACGTGTTGGCAAAAATCTCAAGACTCTCCATGTTTATTTTAGTGATCCAAGATCACATTGAGTCCATAGGAAAGCCAATACTATTAAAAGGGGATGAGGTGTTGCTTAATGGCTTGCTTGCTCAAATGCTTAGTGATATTGCTCCAAAACCCTCCACCACTTTCTCCATCCAAATATGTCAAAATCCTAAACTCCAACTCGGCCCCACCGATTCTTTATATCCGGCGCCATCGAGTTCATATGACATATCCACTGCCAGAAAACCCTAGCATTTGGGTTTCACCGATACGGGTCTCGGTCTCATCGAGATGGCCTTGCCAATGCTTTGTAACTTGTTGCATTTATTTCGGTATCCTCGAGTTATGCGATCGGTCTCACCAAGTTGGCTTGACATTCTCTCTGTTGCCTTATTGCTTCACTTTGGTCTCACCATGTAGCGACCCGACCCAAATGGATCAAGCCTCTGTGCTGAAGTGCCATCCTTGGATCGGTATGCTGACACACACAATACTCGAGGATTTATAACAGAGGTAAATCACATGTATAAAGTAACATAAATACTATTACCTCAATCCATATAGCGGAAGTAACAACAAAGTTGTGGAGATCCCAACAACACCAACGACAAAGTTGAGTGTAGACATCGTAACCCTAACGTATCACTTACTCGTCCTAAGAATCCTGCAACATGAGACGTTGCAGCCATATAGGTCAGTACATTGAATGTACTCGCAATTTCACACCATAGACTAATAATGAAAATGTCTATCTCTATATGCACCTTTGGCTGGTGGAGGCTCTAAGTTTAATTTTGCATAAAGCTAATTTTTCAATACAACAAAGGAATAAATTTTATTCACTACCAAGTTGATGCCATTATTGAGAAGGTTCCTCCAACTCAATCCCAAATTACCAAGTATAGATATTAACCCAACAAATTCATTAAGTAAAGTGATGAGATCAACCAATAATTCGAGTACCAAATACTCAAGATGTCCATAACCGGGGAAACGGTTAATCATGATTAGTTTGTACACTCTACAGAGATTTGTGCACTTTTCCCCACAAGACTCGATCTCCTCCGTTGGATTTCTTGCACTACATGACGTTTGAGAAATGGATGATCGAGACACAGTCTTTCCGAAGCATTAACTCTTTACTCTGGGTAGACAGTACCACCTACTTTCCATTACATCTGCTAGCCTACCACTGAAAGAGGTCACACAACATACTCAACTATGCCAGAGCCCATAATGGCTTGTGGCTGCACACGAAAGTTTCCAGCATGAATAATCTTATGATCCCTTTGAGCCTGGGTGGCATTCCATAGGGTGATCACATGGGTACTCCGGGATCCCCTTGGGCAAGCACTGGGTTCTCCAGGTGCCGGGGCAAACCACCGGGTGCTCCAGGGTGCCCCAACCAATCCACCCAGATGTGTATTAAAGTAGCCACCTTAAGTTTCCCTTAGTTATTATCTCTCACAACTTGCATGATTCTCACATACCAATCCACGTCTACGAGCATGGCTTAGCAATAAGTAACAAAGCGTATATTCCCGGGGTGATCAAAGGTAATAGGTTCCTACCTCATTAACTACATAGCAATGCCCCAATTCCCAATCCTACTCATGCAAATCTTTGAGGGTGAAACTAATGCATTAAAACTGGGTATGAAAAATATGATCGAAGTGTGAACTTGCCTTGTACTGTTGATGAAGATTCTTCACACTCATAATTCCAGATAGTTCTACTCGTCACACTCCGTTCAATCTATCATAAGCAATCAATTATAACCACACATAAGCAATCACTCAAAGATCCAAAAGAACGCAGATTTTTTTCCGGAAAACTTAAAAAATCATCAAATAAAGCTTCTAGAAAGAAACATATTTTTAACAGTAGAAAAATTATGTGATTTTGACTTTAACAGAAAGTACAAGTTAAGAGCTTTGATTTGCAAAAAGAATCAATTAAATCGGAGTTATAAAACTCAAGTTACGATCAAAAGAACTTTAAATTCAAATCTATTTGAAACCAAATTTTAAACTTTCAAAAACATGTTTAAGTTGGTTATCTGGATAGAGGAGATCATAACGAAGATTTTGGCGTTGGTTTCATCTAATTTGGACAAATGAGCAAAAAGTAACAAGCGTTTAAAGATCAGGGGCTAAACTATAAAAGTTTTATTCGTGAATAGGTCCCTGACGTAAATAAACAGAAGAGAAATCTATCGGACGAACGTCCGCTACAGAAACTAATCTAATGAATCTTTTCGTTAAAGATCCTATACGAATGAACGTTCGTTAAATAACTAATAAATAAAACAAAACCGGTTTAAACTAAAAACCGAAACCCTAAAGAAAACCGATGAACCAGGGACAATTTATGACCGGTCCGCAAGAACCGGCGGTTCGACGGTGGCGGCGGTTTCTGGCGAGACGGCGGCGGCTCCGGGGTCGGCGACCTCAGGCGGAGACGGTCTCGGGCGGCGGCGGCGGCGCTGGCGCGGGCGGCGGCAGCATGTAGCGTGGTGTGGCGGAGCTGGCCGCGGCGGCGGCGACGTGCGGGCAAGGTGAGGAGAGGCGCAGCGGCGGGATGAGGAGGAGAGGCGGCGGGGCGGCTCCTTATAAAGGCCTGGGGGGGGGGCGTCGGCTTGCGGGAGGGGACGCCGAGGCCGTGGCGGCGCCGGACTCCGGGAGGAGTCCCGGTCGGGCACGGGGACGAAGGCGGCGGCGGCTTGGGCCGGCTGGGCTTTGGCCAGTTCGGTCCGAATTTTTTTATTTTGTAAACAGACACAACAAAATAAAAATAAAACCAAATAAAATAAATTTTAACATAGGCATATAATACATCAAAAAATTTAGATTTTTTTCTACAACATGAACATTTTTCTAGCGTCAAATAAATTCCTCAATAATTTAAATAAATTGAACAGTGCTACTGGTTTATTTAAAAACCAAATAAAAATATTTTAAAATACCAAAATGATTTCAAACCCATTTTTCTCCAATTTTCTAATGTAGGGAATCATTTTACCCTATTTTTCATATATTTTATTTTTGGAGAAAAATAATTTGAAATAAAAACCAAATAACTCCAAATTAAAAATGGTTTTCAAAATACTTTCAAAGGGACTTTAAATTTGATTCTTTTAAACTTCCAACTCATATTTCATATGATTTGAAGAAGTCATTTTACTTCTCTCATGAAAATCATTGAGTTGCATAAAGTTTCCGAATTTGAAATATTTCCAAATGGAATTCAAATCTTTTCAAAACCCTTTTTCATTTAATTAAATGGATCGTCTTCACTCTAGGGTTTTCTGATGGAATGAATTTGAATTCATGGAGATCATAAATGCAAGGTGAAAGTTTGGGAAAGTCATTTCATTCCCTCTCATTCAACTTTCAAAAGTTTCAAATTTCACTAAATTTCACACAAGCAACCACACCACAATCAAACAATCAATCAAAACTATTTATACATTCCAAAATTTAGAATTTTGGGATGTTACAAACCTACGACCCTTAAAATGAATCTCGTCCTCGAGATTCGGAGAGGCTAGCAAGAAATATGTTAGGGCCGGGGGTCTCCTCAAAATCCATCGATCGTCATAGGGGGTGTGGGGTGCTACCACCCTTAGAAGCATGGTTACGGTTCCATAAAAAACTCACATACTCCATCCTTATTGTTGACAGTGTCGGTCTTCTCAGATTCTTGGGAAAATTTCTACTCTGGCTCTTCCGGTAGTGGCATAACCTTTACCTCAATTCTTCTATGTCCATTTCCTCTTGGTACGATTCTTCTGTGACTGGGTCTTCTTAGCTGACAGGTCTGGTGCCAATACTAAACAACTATCGATCTCTCATGGTGGTCAACAATTTATGGTTTCTCCTGCAGGAAATGGGTCTGGGTTGAACCTCACCGTATGACCTACGATTGGCAACAACTGCCTTATACATGGGAAAGAAATTGTCATACCATTCTAAGGTTCAATCAAGGTTTAAAATCGTCGTCTCTCTACTATGGGTAAGTCACTCAGATTTACCATCCCATATAGCAAGGTGAATAATAGGAGTAAGTCGGCATGGTGATCAATCCATTCCGCACCCAAATCATTAGCTTGTATATGGTTTAGTGAATCTCGCATTCTATCACTCGGTCATGCTCACAAGCATTGCAGAATTTCTCTTGTCGACGAACTAAGTTCGGATAAATCCATGGATTCTGCAAGCCAAACAAACATCTATTGTTTCTTCACAACTTTCGGGTTTTGCGTAACTCCTATAAGATCATCTGTTGATAAAGTCGTAACTTCTTCCAGGGTTTTTCCTTCAGCAAGTGTGTGCTTGCTTCTTGGCAGGTCCTGTAACATGTGAGTTATGGGCTCACCTCATCACATTTATAGCTTCAACTCATCCTGGGGTTACAATTGCTCTATATTACCAACATTATACCTCCTTTATATCCAATAGTACTTCATCCCTTCATATTCTTGGGGTATCCCATGTATCGAGATAAAACTCATACTTATTTTGTCTGAAGTCCACTTCGTGGAATATCATTATCTTTTCCAGGGGTCAAGTATCCTCACAGGGTACTACCACCCTTGAAATGCACAAATTCATCCATAGACCATATTTCTCATATCCTCGAAAATGGTCAAAATCTTTCTTCATAGAGTAACTACTCATAAAATCCAAATCAGTATCAACGATGCTAACTTTATTGATTCTCAAATTATTACAATCTCCTGCATTTACATTACATGCCTCAACTCAACACCTCAATATAAAAGAATTGTTCCCACTACTACTACTATATTCTTCACAGACCCAACTATTTAACACGAATATCCCCATTGGGACAATCTCTGGCAAAGTGCCCTGCTTCATTACAACGGAAACATAATTCTTTTGACAAGTCTCGAGGTTTCCATGTGATTACATAGCCTCCTTGGGTCCTCGGCTTCCTTTTTGGGCAATCGCTGAAGTAGTGCCCTAGATCTTTGCACCTGAAACATGTGATATGACTCAGGTCCTTCTTTGTAGAAATTGGGTTGTTCCTGGAATCCAATCTATTTCTCTTCCTGGACTTTTCCGTTCCAATCAGGGCTTGTATCTCTTGTAGGTTATACTCTACTTCCACTGTCGGGAATGCTACTAGATTCCCCTTTAGACAATTTTGGGAGATGTGTCCTTCTTCTCCACATGAATAGCATGACTTGGTGCAGGGTTTAATTGGGTATTCTTCGGATGTGTCCTCCACCTCTTCCTTCATCACAGGTTCTTCTAAAATTTCCATGAGGGCTCCTTTCATTGCTTCTTTCTTCTGCTGGATGGTTCTTTGAACCACGGGGTAAATGTGACACTGAGCAGGGTAGTGGGTAGTCTCTTCACACAAGAAACAAGTAATCTGCCTAGTTGGGCATTCTTCAGCTGGGTGACTTTCTTCACAATGAGGGCATTTGTTCTTGTGTTCTTTATGGTTGTGTCCTATTTCTTCACAGAGCTTGCATGCACAAGGTTTCTTCATATAATTTCCATAAGGCTTCAATTTCTGGGACACAAGACGAGACCTTAGCAGAATCAACTTAAATTCTTCCCAAGTGGTTACTCCTTGCCATCCATTGATGGTTTGGTACATCCTCCACCAAGTAGCAGCACCTCTTTCAAAGCACTAAAGAGCATGCTGGGCCATATCCTTTCCGGCTATAGTGTTATTCTTCATGTGATCTTCCATGTTCTGAATCCATTGGTCCGTGTCCAATTGAGTCATCGGTCCAGAAAATATGAATTCATCTCCATTCATCCTCTATTGGTTCCAAGGGTTTTGGGGTGAAATAAGAGAGATAGAGAGGGATACACACAATACAAACAATAGTTTTGAAAATACAGATTTTATTTTGTGGCTGTCGGAAAAACATCAAACTAATGACAGCTCACAATCGTCGCATCTAATGTAAGTATATAACAGGGGTTTGGTCTTATAAAGGTCAATAAATCTTCAAAGTCGTCAAACTTTTCAAGTCTTCGGAGTATTCAACTGTAGTAGCTTCAACACTTCTAATGCATGGTGAAATCCTCTTTACTCCGAAGTGGTCATCACTTATCCGATATCTTGTACTTCTTGGAGTGGTCTCATCAGTTGAATCTTTGTGTGGTCAAAAGGGGAAAGGGGTATAGTCTAACTACTTGAGGTGAGAGGAAATACTTGGTAAAGCTTTAGAAAAGATGAGAGTTAAGGGATCTCTTTTGAAAATAAAGTTTTTTGAGAAATTATCTCCTAAGGGCTTGCCAGTTTCTAGGGGTCACGTCCTACAGTCAACATGTGCTCTGATACCATCTTGTAGCGACCCGACCCAAATGGATCAAGTCTCTGTGCTTAAGTGTCATCCCTGGATTGGTATGCTGACACACACAGTACTCGAGGATTTATAATAGAGGTAAATCACATGTATAAAGTAACGTAAATACTATTACGTCAATCCATATAGCGGAAGTAACAACAAAGTTGTGGAGTTCCCAACAACACCAACGTCAAAGTTGAGTGTGGACATCGTAACCCTAACGTATCACTTAATCGTCGTAAGAATCCTGCAACATGAGACATTGCAGCCATATAGGTCAGTACATTGAATGTACTGGCAATTTCACACCATAGAGTAATAATGAAAATGTCTATCTCTATATGCACCTTTGGCTGGTGGAGGCTCTAAGTTTAATTTTGCATAAAGCTAATTTTTACCTACAACAAAGGAATAAATTTTATTCACTACGAAGTTGATGCCATTATTGAGAAGGTTCCTCCAACTCAATCCCAAATTACCAAGTATAGATATTAACCCAACAAATTCATTAAGTAAAGTGATGAGATCAACCAATAATTCAAGTACCAGAAACTCAAGATGTCCATAACCGGGGACACGGCTAATCATGATTAGTTTGTACAGTCTGCAGAGATTTGCGCACTTTTCCCCACAAGACTCGATCTCCTCCATTGGATTTCTCGCACTACATGAAGTTTGAGAAATGGATGATTGAGACACAGTCTTTCCGAAGCATTAACTCTTTACTCTGGGTAGACAGTACCACCTACTTTCCCTTACATCTGCTAGCCTACCACTGAAAGAGGTCACACAACATACTCAACTATGCCAGAGCCCATAATGGCTTGTGGCTGCACACGAAAGTTTCCAGCATGAATAATCTTATGATCCCTTTGAGCCTGGGTGGCATTCCATAGGGTGATCACATGGGTACTCCGGGATCCCCTTGGGCAAGCACTGGGTTCTCCAGGTGCTCGTGCAAACCACTGGGTGCTCCAGGGTGCCCCAACCAATCCACCCAGATGTGTATTAAAGTAGCCACCTTAAGTTTCCCTTAGTTATTATCTCTCACAACTTGCATGATTCTCACATACCAATCCACGTCTACGAGCATGGCTTAGCAATAAGTAACAAAGCGTATATTCCCGGGGTGATCAAAGGTAATAGGTTCCTACCTCATTAACTACATAGCAATGCCCCAATTCCCAATCCTACTCATGCAAATCTTTGAGGGTGAAACTAATGCATTAAAACTGGGTATGAAAAATATGATCGAAGTGTGAACTTGCCTTGTACTGTTGATGAAGATTCTTCACACTCATAATTCCAGATAGTTCTACTCGTCACACTCCGTTCAATCTATCATAAGCAATCAATTATAACCACACATAAGCAATCACTGAAAGATCCAAAAGAACGCAGATTTTTTTCCGGAAAACTTAAAAAATCATCAAATAAAGCTTCTAGAAAGAAACATATTTTTAACAGTAGAAAAATTATGTGATTTTGACTTTAACAGAAAGTACAAGTTAAGAGCTTTGATTTGCAAAAAGAATCAATTAAATCGGAGTTATAAAACTCAAGTTACGATCAAAAGAACTTTAAATTCAAATATGTTTGAAACCAAATTTTAAACTTTCAAAAACATGTTTAAGTTGGTTATCTGGATATAGGAGATCATAACGAAGATTTTGGCGTTGGTTTCATCTAATTTGGACAAACGAGCAAAGAGTAACAAGCGTTTAAAGATCAGGGGCTAAACTGTAAAAAAATTATTCGCGAATAGGTCCATGACGAAAATAAACAGAAAAAGAAAAATCTATCGGACGAATGTCTGCTACAGAAACTAATCTAACGAATCTGTTCGTTAAAGATCCTAAACGAACGAACGTTTGTTAAATAACTAATAAATAAAACAAAACCGGTTTAAACTAAAAACCGAAACACTAAAGAAAAACCGGTGAACCGGGGATAGTTTATTACCGGTCCGCAAGAACCTCAGGCAGAGACGGCGGCGGTGGGCTCGGGCGGTGGCGGCCTGCGGCGCTAGCGCGGGGCAAGGCGCGGGTCGCGGC
>NC_057799.1:386965763-387004380 GCF_018294505.1 Triticum aestivum | reverse complement strand
CTGGCAGCGGCGTCGACGAAGTGCGGGCGAGGCGAGGAGAGGCGCGGCGGCGGGATGAGGAGGACAGGCGGCGGGGCGGCTCCTTATAAAGGCCTAGGGGCGTCGGTTTGCGGGAGGGGACGCCGAGGCCGTGGCGGCGCCGGACTCCGGGAGGACTCCCGGTTGGGCACGGGGACGAAGGCGGCGACGACTTGGGCCGGCTCGGCTTCGGCCCAGTTCGGTCCGATTTTTTTAAACAGACACAACAAAATAAAAATAAAACCAAATAAAATAAAATTTAACATAGGCATATAATACATCAAAAATTTTAGAAAAAGATTTTCTACAACATGATCATTTTTCTGGCGTCAAATAAATTCCTCAAAAATTTAAATAAATTAAACAATGCTACTGGTTTATTTAAAAACCAAATAAAAATATTTTAATATGCCAAAATGATTTCAAACCCATTTTTCTCCAATTTTCTAATGTAGGGAATCATTTTACCCTATTTTCCATATATTTTATTTTTGGAGAAAAATAATTTGAATTAAAAACCAAATAACTCCAAATTAAAAATGGTTTTCAAAATACTTTCAAAGGGACTTTAAATTTGATTCTTTTAAACTTCCAACTCATATTTCATATGATTTGAAGAAGTCATTTTATCTTCTGTCATGAAAATCATTGAGTTGCATAAAGTTTCCGAATTTGGAGTATTTCCAAATGGAGTTCAAATCTTTTCAAAAACCCTTTTTCATTTAATTAAACGGAAGAAGTCAAATCATCTTCACTCTAGGGTTTTGTGATGAAATGAATTTGAATTCATGGAGATCATAAATTCAAGGTGAATGTTTGGGAAAGTCATTTCATTCCCTCTCATTCAACTTTCAAAAGTTTCAAATTTCACTAAATTTCACACAAGCAACCACACCACAATCAAACAATCAATTAAAACTATTTATTTAATATAACATTCCAAAATTTAGAATTTTGGGATGTTACACACCAAGTTGATGCAATCGGTGCCACTCAGTTGATGTTTGCCCTAAGCCCTAGCACGTCAGTCTCACCGAGTTGTTCTAGTCGGTCCCACCGAGATTCCTAATGTTCACATTTTGAACTAATAGGTACCGCCGAGTTTAATCATTCGGTCTCACCGAGATGGGTCAAATGTGTGTAACGGTTGGATTTTGTGTGGAGGCTATATATACCCCTCCACCCCTTCTCCATATGTGAGAGAGCCATCAGTACGTGCCTACACTTTCACCATACATTTTCTGAGAGAGAACGACCTACTCATGTGTTGAGATCAAGATATTCCAATCCTACCACAAGAATCTTGATTTCTAGCCTTCCCCAAGTTGCTTTCCACCATAGCCAAATCTGTGAGAGGGAGTTGAGTGTTGATACGTCTCCAACATATCTATAATTTTTGATTGTTCCATGCTATTTTATTATCAATCTTGGATGTTTTATAATCATTTTATAGCCATTTTATATCATTTTTTGGTACTAACCTATTGACATAGTGCCAAGTGCTAGTTGCTGTTTTTTTCCATGTTTTTTACATCGCAGGAAATCAATATCAGACGAAGTCCAAATGCCACGAAACTCCACGATGATTTTTTATGGGCCATAAGGAAGGTAATGGGCCCTGGTTGCACGTGGGGGGTGCCCCGAGGGGGGCACAACCTACCAGGGCGCGCCAGGAGGCCCAGGCGCGCCCTGGTGGGTTGTGCCCACCTCGGGTGCCCCCGGACTGCCTCTTTGCTCTATAAATACCCCAAAAATACCCGAACCCTAAAGGCATCGACGAAATATTCATCCAGCCTCCGCAGAGTCCAGAACCACCATATCCAATCTAGACACCATCTCGGATGGGGTTCACCACCTCCATTGGTGCCTCTCCGATGATGCGTGAGTAGTCCTTGTAGACCTTCGGGTCCGTAGTTAGTAGCTAGATGGCTCTCTCTCTCTCGATGAATTCTCAATACAATGGTCTCTTGGAGATCCATATGATGTAACTCTTTTTGCGGTGTGTTTGTTGGGATCTGATGAACTTTGAGTTTATGATCAGTCATATCTTTTTATATCCATGAAAGTTATTTGAGTTTCTTTGATCTCTTATGGCCTCTTATTTCTTCTCTAATATTTGGGTTTTGTTTGGCCAACTTGATCTATTTATCTTGCAATGGGAAGAGGTGCCCGGTAGTGGGTTCGATCTTATGGTGCTTGATCCCAGTGATAGAAAGGGAACCGACACGTATGTATCGTTGCTACTAAGGATAAAAACATGAGATCTATATCTACCGCCATATAGATAAATGGATCTTGTCTACATCATGTCATTGTTCTTATTGCATTACTCCGGTTTTCCATGAACTAAATACACTAGATGCATGCTGGATAGCGGTCGATGTGTGGAGTAATAGTAGTAGATGCAGGCAGGAGTCGGTCTACTAATCTAGGACGTGATGCCTATGTAATGATCATTGCCTGGATATCGTCATAATTATTTGAGGTTCTATCAATTGCCCAACAGTAATTTTTTTACCCACCGTTTGCTATCTTTCTCGAGAGAAGCCACTAGTGAAACCTACGGCCCCCGGGTCTTCTTTCTCATATATTTGCTTTGCGATCTATTTTATTTGCACTTTTTATTCAGATCTATTAAACCAAAAATACAAAAAATATTTTCTGCACTTTATTTTATTTGCGATCTATTATTTCAATCTATTACAACTTTCTCCCATCCACGCATCGTTTTTGGCGCCGTACCCCGAAAGGGATTGACAACCCCTTTAACACGTCGGGTTGCGAGGTCTTGTTATTTGTGTGCAGGGGTTGTTTACGTTGTGTTGCTTGGTTCTCTGATAACCCGCAAGTATAGGGGATCGCAATAGTTTTCGAGGGTAGAGTATTCAACCCAAATTTATTGATTCGACACAAGGGGAGCCAAAGAATATTCTCAAGTATTAGCAGTTGAGTTGTGAATTCAACCACACCTGGATAACTTAGTATCTGCAGCAAAGTATTTAGTAGCAAAGTAATATGGAAGTAACAGTAACGGTAGCAAAAGTAATATTTTTGGGTTTTGTAGTGATTGTAACAGTAGCAACGGAAAAGTAAATAAGCGAAGAACAATATGTGAAAAGCTCATAGGCATTGGATCGGTGATGGAAAATTATGCCGGATGCGGTTCATCATGTAACAGTCATAACATAGGGTGACACAGAACTAGCTCCAATTCATCAATGTAATGTAGGCATGTATTCTGAATATAGTCATATGTTCTTATGGAAAAGAACTTGCATGACATCTTTTGTCCTACCCTCCCGTGGCAGCGGGGTCCTAACGGAAACTAAGGGATATTAAGGCCTCCTTTTAATAGAGTACCGGACCAAAGCATTAACACATAGTGAATACATGAACTCCTCAAACTATGGTCATCACCGGGAGTGGTCCCGATTATTGTCACTTCAGGGTTGCCGGATCATAACACATAGTAGGTGACTATAGACTTGCAAGATAGGATCAACAACTCACATATATTCATGAAAACATAATAGGTTTAGATCTGAAATCATGGCACTCAGGCCCTAGTGACAAGCATTAAGCATAGCAAAGTCATAGCAACATCAATCTCAGAACATAGTGGATACTAGGGATCAAACCCTAACAAAACTAACTCAATTACATGATAAATCTCATCCAACCCATCACCGTCCAGCAAGCCTAGGATGGAATTACTCACGCACGGCGGTGAGCATCATGAAATTGGTGATGGAGGATGGTTGATGATGACGATGGCGACGGATTCCCCTCTCCGGAGCCCCGAACGGACTCCAGATCAGTCCTCCCGAGAGGTTCTAGGGCTTGGCGGCGGCTCCGTATCGTAAAATGCGATGAATCCTTCTCCCTGATTTTTTTCTCCCCGAACATGAATATATGGAGTTGGAGTTGACGTCGGTGGAGCGTCAGGGGGCCCACGAGGCAGGGGGCACACCCAGGGGGGCAGGCGCGCCCCCACCCTCGTGGACAGGTGGAGGCCCCCCTGACGTGGATTCTTCTTCCAGTATTTTTAATATTTTCCAAAAATACGTTCCATGGAGTTTCTGGTCATTCCGAGAACTTTTGTTTCTGCACATAATTAACACCATGGCAATTCTGCTGAAAACAGCGTCAGTCCGGGTTAGTTCCATTCAAATCATGCAAGTTAGAGTCCAAAACAAGGGCAAAAGTGTTTGAAAAGTAGATACGACAGAGACGTATCATTCTCCTACTGGTTCGATAACCTTGGTTTTTATTTCTGAGGGAAATACCTACCGCCGATGTGCTGCATCATCCCTTCCTCTTTGGGGAAATACCGACATAGCTTCAAGCGAAATCAAGTGTTGGGGAGACTATTATTTGAAGCACAAGAGCAAGGAGTTCATCCTCAACACGCCATCTATTACCTTTTGGAGAGTGGTGTCTCCTAGATTGGTTAGGTGTCGCTTGGGAGCCTCTGTCAACATGTGGAGTTGAACCAAGAAGTTTGTAAGGGCAAGGAGATCGCCTACTTCGTGAAGATCTACCCGAGTGAGGCAAGTCCTTCATGGGCGATGGCCATGGTGGGATAGACAAAGTTGCTTCTTCGTGGACCCTTCGTGGGTGGATCCCTCCATGGACTTGCGCAACCGTTACCCTTCGTGGGTTGAATTCTTCATCAACGTGAACGTACGATAGCACCACCTATCGAAACCATGCCAAAAATCTTTGTGTCTCCATTGTGTTTGCCTTCTCGAAACCCTTCCCTTTACCTTCATATGCAATGTTTTACTTTCCACTGCTATACTCTTAGAATTGCATGTGTACGTTGATTGCTTGACTTGTGCTAATAGCTAAAATCTGCCCACAACTGAAATTAGGAAAAGGCTAGATTTTTATTTGGTAAAGTAGTCTAATCCCCCCTCTGTAGACATACTTTCGATCCTACAAGTGGTATCAGAGCTTTGGTCTCCATTTGCCTTGATTTTCATAGCTTTGGTGATCATAGACTTGGTTTCACAACCTAGGAGAGTATGGCGTCTAGCGAGGGAAATTACCACCGTAGACGTCCTTACTTCGATGGTACAAATCTTGCTAGTTTGAAGTATAAGATGAAAAGGCGTATTCTTGGTCATAACCCCTGCTGTTTGGGTTGTTGTGCGTGTTGGATTGCAAGGTGATTTCTTCAAGGATGGAAAAAGAACCGGATCATGAAGCGACAACGGAAGAGTTGAAGATGTTGCAATACAATGCTCAAGCTTGCTATATTATCTTCAATGGATAGTGCCCCGAAGAATTCAACAAAATCGGCCGCCTTCAAAATGCAAAAGAAATTTGGGATACTTTGGCTGATATGCACGAAGGTACCGAGTCCATCTAGGAATCCGAATTGGATGAGCTTCAAAGTCAACTCAACAAGTTCAAGATGAAGGATGGTGAAGGAGTCCCCGAAATGTACTCTAGGCTTGCTCTCATCACAAATGAGATTGCCGGCTTAGGAAGTGAAGAGATGACCAACAAATTCATCATCAAGAAAATCCTAAGAGCCTTGGATGGAAAATACGACACTGTGTGCACTTTGATCTAATTGATGCCCAACTACAAAGATCTCAAGTGTACGGAAGTCATTGGTAGACTTGTTGCTCATGAGATGTCACTCAAGGATAAGGAAGAGCTCCACAACAAGTCAAGTGGTGCTTACAAAGCTTCAAGTGATACCCCTACAACATGAAGTGAGAAGCAAGTCTCCAATGAAGAACTGAGCTTAATGGTGAAGAACTTCAATAAGTTCTACAAGAATAGAAGAAAAGATAGAAGATTCAAGTCAAGGTCCTACAATGACAAAAGATCTTCTAGTCGTGACCGTAATTGCTACAATTGTGGAAGACCCCGACACTACTCCAATGAGTGTACAACTCTCTACAAGAAAAGAGAAGACTCACCAAAAAGGAGGAGTAGGAGAGATGAATCACCTCCAAGAGAGAGAAGGAGTAGAGATGATCGTTATGAATGAAGACCCTCTTGTAGAAGCAAGGATTCGGAAAGGAAGGACACGTCATCAAAGAGCTACACAAGAGGAAGACATCGAGCTCACGTTGGTGAATGGGTATCCGATTCTGACTCTGACAACTACTCCGAGAGAAGCTATCTGAAAGTGCGTTATATCGACTAGAGGGGGGTGAATATGCAATTTTTACAAATTCGTCACTGAGGAATTTCTCGGTGAGGAAATTCCTAAGTCACGAACAACTAGCAGCAGAATAAATACTCAGATGCAAGCGCAACAGAGTAGTAGCACAGTCATCATGATGAAATGAAAGCAAGCACAGAGCACAAGTAGCGTGTAAACAGGATAAGCAGGCTGAAGACAAAGTGACTGAAGAATTAGGATTGAGGAAGTTGAGAAAGTCTTCAGTCAAAGTCTTCAAACAGTAACGATCAAGTACTTCAACACATGAATGAGGAAATGAAAGGGTTGAGGAAATAGAACCAGTAGCTTGGTGAAGACGATGATTTGGTAGACCAGTTCCAACTGCTGTGACAGTCGTACGTCTGGTTGGAGCGGCTAGGTATTTAAACCTGAGGGCACACAGTCCCGGACAAACAGTCCTCACCATATTCTCCTTGAGCTAAGGTCACACAGACCTCACCCAATCACTCGTGGTAAGTCTTCAAGTGACTTCCAAACCTTCACAGACTCGGTCACTCGGCAATCCACAATTTCCTCTTGGATGCTCTAGACCATGACGCCTAACGGTCTGGAGGATGCATAGTCCTCAAAGGTAACAAGCGTCGGTTCCACACAGGAACAATCTCTTTAGTGGTGCTCAATCACTTTGGGTTTGTAGGTGTTTGGGTTTTCCTCACTTGATGATTTTCGCTCAAAGTCCTTGGAGGATGGGATGCTCTCAATGACAGGTGTCAGTTTCTCTCGGAGCAGCCAACCAACTAGTGGTTGTAGGGGGCGGCTATTTATAGCCTAGGGAGCAGCCTGACATGATAAGACATAAATACCCTTCAATGATATGACCGTTAGGTGGGAAGATATTTTTGGACAGCTGGCTCATAGCACAACAACGGTAGGAAATTTGACTATCAAATTCCTCAGGGCTATCATGTTCGTCACTTTTAGGCAATCCGCATTGGCGAATTCCTAACTCCTCAGTCAGAACAAATTCCTCAGAGACTAGACGATCTTCGTCTCTGTCACTGAAGAAAATGACTGAACTGTATGAGATTTCCAATGGCTTCACTCAGAAAGGATTGGGTAGTTGTAGGATTTTGAGATGAGCATCACTTGGAAACTTTTCCTTAGTTTTACGTTGACCCCCTTTAACAGTACGGTGTTTCCTATGACTCAAGAAAGAGAAATGAAACTACAAAAAAAAAGTCTTCACGCTTCATAATCCTCGCATGAATACCGAAGTCTTCAAGGTCACACTAATTTCTTCACTTTCAAAGTCTTCAAGAAAACCAAAGTCTTCAGCTGAAGACATTCATTTTTAGGGGTCGACTTTCATCATAAATATCAAACTCCTCATAGACTTATAGACCTGTGTACACTCACAAACATATTAGTCCCTTAACCTATATGTCTTCAATACACCAAAATCACTAAGGGGCACTAGATGCACTTACACTATCACTCTGACTCTGACTATACTCAAGATGAAGGTGTTGCCGGTCTTGCATTTGTGTCATCCAACTCATACAACATACATGACTCACCAAATGAAGGAATTGGATGATGCTTCAAGGATAAAGACCCTAAGGTATCACACGCCTGAGTATGTTGATTTCAATAGTGACGAAGATGATTTGCTAGGTGATGATGATTTACTTGTTGACAAAACTAGTGATGAAAAATAGGATGAACTTGCTAGTAAGCATCCTAATCAAGATGAAACAAATGACAATGATAAGAAGGAGATTGAGCGTCTAACTAAAGAACTAAACACTCTTGAGTTAGCTCATGAAACAACTCTAGAGGATCATAGAGAGCTCCTAAGGAATCATGAGAAGCTACGCTTTGAGAAGCTAAATTTAGAGCAAGAGCATGAGTTTCTAAAAGCTATCAATGATGATCTTCGAAAGAAGAGTTCTTCTTATCTTGCCAAACATCTCCTCTTGTCTACTTATATGCCTCCAGTAAAATTTAGCAACAAGAGCAAGAAAGATTCTTCCTCTAGTAGTAACAATAATCATGTTAAATCTAATATTGTTGCTTCTAGTAGTTATCTTGATTCCACTAATGATTCTCTTAGCCAAATTACACTTGAGCAAGAAAAGAGCCTGTTGAAGGGAATTATAGAGAAAGGTGTTTACAAGAGCCTTGCCAGAAGTAAGCAATTTGAGGAATTGTACGCAAGCAAGGAAGACACCGGAAGAACCAAGGTGTTGGTTTTGAATGAAAGTTCAATGCCAATGGAGTTGAGTGGGAACAAGATCAATACCTCAAGACGAAGTTTGTTCCTCGACAAGAGAAGTATGACCCCACTTCTTTCAAGGGAACACAAGCTCAAGATGATCTTCCACCACAAGACCACAAGATAAAAGGCAAGGACAAGCTTCAAGAAGAGATTGACTCATTTGAAGAATCTCCTAAGACCATGGTCAAGTGGGTTCCCAAGACTACGTCAAGTTCTACATCATCAAGTATGACTACAACTCCAAGGATTCCCATCAAGTTGATGTGGTTCCCAAAGAAGAAGAGCTAGAGTGTTCTTGAGGGTGACTCCGCCAACATACTTCACTCATATTCATTTTGGCAAGGACTTGTGCAATCAAGTTTCATATCTTGCACTAGTTCATGGAGTCACAAACCCTCTTGTTGGTAAGACAAGGGACAAGGTAACCTAATGCTTTCATGGACATCATGATATGTGCAATTCACTCTATGTCTATGGACATCCTTGTATGTTCCTTGTGGGACTAACCCATATAGGTATTGAAAGTGAAACACTCCAATGGATTGCTCCAAAAGATCTACATCAACATTGAGCATCCACATCTTCACTATCTACATGAAGTCATCATCGACAAAACCCAAGGTTAGTTCGTCCCTATTAGGGGAATATCACATCTAGGGGGAGCTTTGCTCTAAGAATTGAGCGAAAGCAACTCTAATGGTATGAACACATCAATGCTTTGTGTAAAAGTGGTAACCCCACTTGTGCTTAAACGATGAGTATGACCTATGATCAAATGTTCTCATTTGACTCCTCAGTCAATATACTCATATATAGATGACCTAGTCATCGCCAATTGCTTGATAGATGCTAGAATTATTTGTGCAAGCTTTGTCACATATTTAATTTGCTATCTTATTGTGTGAGCATGTTGGTTGCATAATTTCTCCACTCGAGGACATCAATTTGTTGTTTTTGATCGTTTGGTTTTTATTGGCCAAATGGATGGACAAGAATGCCTAACAACCTTCTCTAGCTATCTATGCTTTTCTCATCTCAAACTCTATTCATGGTACGTCACCAAAATTTGAACAAGTCTTTTTCGAACCCTCCGGGTGAGGAGCACTCAGAGTCACTGATACATCTCCGTCGTATCTACTTTTCCTAACGCTTTTCCTCTTGTTTTGGACTCTAATTTGCATGATTTGAATGAAACTAACCCGGACTGACGTTATTTTCACCAGAACTACCATGGTGTTGTTTTTTGTGCAGAAATAAAAGTTATCAGATTGGAACGAAACTTTGCAAGGAATTTTTATACAAATAAAGATAATTTCTGGAGCCAAGACCTACCGCAGGGGGGCACCTGGGTGGGCACAACCCACCAGAGAGCCCCCTCTAGGCGCGCCCAGGTGGGTTGTCCCTACCTGGTGGCCCCGCAGACCCTGAAACCGATGCTATAAATCACATTTTTCCAGAAAAAATCAAGGACAAAGAATTATCGCGTTTCACGAGACGGAGCCGTCGCTGGCTCCTATTCTTCATCGGGAGGCCAGATCTGGAGTCCGTTTGGGGCTCCGGAGAGGGGGATCTTTGAGCTTCGTCATCACCAACCCTTCTCCATCGCCAATTCCATGATGCTCCCCACCGGGAGTGAGTGATTCCTTCATAGGCTCGCTGGTCGGTGAGGAGTTGGATGAGATTCATCATGTAATCGAGTTAGTTTTGTTAGGGCTTGATCCCTAGTATCCATTATGTTCTGAGATTGATGTTGCTATCACTTTGCCATGCTTAATGCTTGTCACTTTGGGCCCGGGTGCCATGATTTCAGATCTGAACCATTTATGTTATCATCATTATATCTATGTTCTAGATCCGATCTTGCAAGTTATAGTCACCTATTACGTGTTATGATCCGGCAACCCCGGAGTGACAATAGTCGGGACACATCCCGGTGATGACCGTAGTTTGAGGAGTTCATGTATTCACCGTGTGTTAACGCTTTGTTCCGGTTCTCTTTTAAAAGGAGGCCTTAATATCCATTAGTTTCCAATAGGACTCCACTGCCACAGGAGGGCAGGACAAAAGATGTCATGCAAGTTCTTTCCATAAGCACGTATGACTATTTACAGAACACATGCCTACATTATATTTATGAACTGGAGCTAGTGTCATATCGCCCTAGGTTATGTCTATTATATGATGAATATCATCCAACGAATTCACCGATCCAATGCCTACGAATTTCTCTCATATTGTTCTTGCTAAATTACTACTGCTATTGTTACTGTTGCACTTGCTACAAAATCATTGCTATCACTATTACCGTTACTATTGTTGTTGCTACTACTATCAAAACTATCATACTACTTTGCTACTGATCACTTTTCTGCAGATAATTAATCTCCAGGTGTGGTTGAATTGACAACTCAGCTGCTAATACTTACAAATATTCTTTGGTTCCCCGTGTGTCGAATCTATAAATTTGGGTTGAATACTCTACCCTCGAAAACTGTTGCGATCCTGTATACTTGTGGGTTATCAAGACCTTTTTCTGGCGCCGTTGTTGGGGACCATAGCTAGATTTGTTGAGTCACTTGGGATTATTATCAAATTGTCGCTATGAAGAATCTGAATGATGCTAAGACTAAGAATTTTCCCTGTAAGACGAGGGGAGGTAAGGAACTGCCATCCAGCTCCGCTTTAGATTCACCTTCTGTTATAAGTAAACTTGCAACACCACCACATGTTATTAATTCTGATATGTCACAAGTTATTGATGATGCTACTTTTGTTGTGAATGCTACTCGTGATGATGCTAGTATCTTGCTTGACGATAATGTGCCACTAGGTGAATTTCTTGATGAACAAATTGCTAGAACTAAAGCTTTTGAGAATGCTGAAACTGATGAAATTGTTGAAACTGATGAAGAGCTTGAAACTGAAAATCTTGAAACACCTATTAGAACTAGTCCTCCTAGATATGAATTTCCTAAGGTACCGGAAGGTTATGTTATGAATGAGGAAACAACTAGAGACATTCTTGTTTGTAAGGATAGAGATGATCTATAAAAATTATTAGGCAAGTATAAAGAAAAGACTTTGAATGCTAAAATGAAATGTGATCCTCACTTTACCATTTCACCTATCTTTGTTGACGATAAGGATTATGAATTCTCTGTCGACCCAGAGTTGATTAGTTTGCTTGAATTTGATCCTTTCCATGGTTATGAAACTGAAATTGTTGTGGCACATCTTACTAAGTTGAATGACATAGCCACCCTTTTTGCTCATGATGAGAAAATTCGCTATTATTATATTCTCAATTTATTTTCGTTCTCATTAAAGGGTGATGCTAACGCTTGGTACAATACTCTTTCTCTTGGTCGTGTGCGTAGTCCCCAGGATATGATTTATTACTTCTCTGAAAAATATTTCCCTACTCATAAGAAACAAGCTGCCTTACAGGAAATAATTAACTTTGTGCAAATTCAAGAAGAGAGTCTCCCACAAGCTTGGGGGAGGCTTCTCCAATTGCTTAATGCTTTTCCCCGTCATCCTCTTAAGAAAAATGAAATACTCGATATCTTCTATAATGGACTAATTGATATTTCTAGGGATTTCCTAGATAGTTGTGCTAGTTGTGTTTTCAGGGAATGAACTATTGGGCAAGCTGAAGAATTATTGAATAACATATTGAAAAATTATGATGATTGGACTCTTCCTGAACCACCGCCTAAACCCACTCTGAAGAAGAGGGGTATCTTATATCTCAGTCATGAAGATATGCAAGATGCAAAGAAATCTATGAAACAAAAAGGTATTAAAGCTGAGGATGTCAAAAATTTACCTCCTATTGAAGAAATACATGGGCTTGATACACCACCACCACCTAAGGTGGAAGAGGTAAATTCTCTAATGAAATTCAGTGATAATGATAATCCTCACAATATGCACCCTAGCCAATGCCTTTATGAGCTTGAAAATTGATACGTCTCCATCGTATCTACTTTTCCAAACACTTTTGCCCTTGTTTTGGACTCTAACTTGCATGATTTGAATGGAACTAACCCGGACTGACGCTGTTTTCAGCAGAATTGCCATGGTGTTATTTTTGTGCAGAAATAAAAGTTCTCGGAATGACCTAAAACTTTATGGAGAATATTTTTGGAATAAATAAAAAATACTGGCGAAAGAATCAAGACCAGGGGGCCCACACCCTGTCCATGAGGGTGGGGGGCGCGCCTACCCCCCTGGGCGCGCCCCCTGCCTCGTGGGCCCCCTGGTGCTCCACTGACCTCACACTTCTAGAAAAAGGCCTACTAATGGCGCACCTAATCTGGCCATTAATGGCGCATTAGTGGTGCGCCATTAGTAGCACGCCATTAGTATATTTTACTAATGGCGCACCACTGGTGCGCCATTAGTATCTGGTATACTAATGGCGCACCCCGGATGCGCCATTAGTATATACAACAGTGCGCCATTAGTATGCCTCCCAGGGGGCCATGTATACCCAGGTGCTTTGGCATACTAATGGCGCACTACAGCAGGATGCACCATTAGTAACTTCGGCATCACTAATGGCGCACTGTTTAGTGATGCGCCATTAGTATCCTTTGGCATACTAATGGCGCACTATGATGTGATGCGCCATTAGTATGAATATTAGGTTTTTTTTATTTTTTAGTTTTCTGTTTTTTGCACAGGTTACAAAATGTATAATTGGACAAAATATAGACAGCACACATCAACAACAGATTCATCGAATACAATAGAAGATTAGTCTCTGAATACAATTCATCATTTTAGTCTCCGAATACAATTCATCATATTAGTCTCCGAATTGAAAAGACCGAACAAAATGTATAAGTATGAATCATTATATTACAAGTCTCGAGACCGCGAGTTTGTCTTCACATTACAAGTCGATATCGATCATCTAAACTACCATCACATAGAAGAGAGCTGCGGTCATCACGATGAGCATCATCACGATGAAACTCGTTTTCATCCGGTTCCTCCAACGCTCCCTCCCCTCTCCCGCTAGATAGCGGGCGTATCTAGATCCGGCCTCGGCCCTAGTGGCGTACCCTTTGTAACTGTTACCGCTGAATCGGTGAACCTGTCTCCGACACTCCTCCCAGTCGTCGTAGACTCCGGGAACCTTACCCTTGTACACGACATACCACGGCATCGCTATGCAGTAGCCAAACGAAACGTTAGTACCAATTCACAGACAATACATAAGCAATATATAAGTATGCAACAGAATGATCGGAAGAGAAAAGCAAGACATTAATAGCATCGATTACATCTAAGTTGAAGGACTCTCGAAACCAAAGAGACATACTACAAGTTCATTAAAGTTTAATTACAACATGAGCCAATCGATGTTTCAGAACTAGACAGCATCACTGCTTTCGACTCGACTCAAGGGACCGTAGCGTGGATGAAGCCGCCGTCTATCGTGGGAGTCATGAAACCACGGGCGTTGTCAGCCTGCATTTGTAGGATTGTGTCGATGTCATTGTTGGACGGTTGATTTCTGAGGTAGAACTGCCCCGAGGTACGAAGGACATCTTGATGGATGATTTCCGCAAACTCCGACTGGATGCGAAAGAATTCTTGTCTGATGTCCGCGTCCTGGATTGCCGACACGCTCGCGGCCCAATCTTTGAGTCTACTCGGTAGCAGTAGTTGATGATGGTCCCGTACGATCGCCCGCATGTGATGGATGGCGTAGTAGGCACCCTTCTGACCGCCAGGCGGCTGCTTGACGCAGCAGAACGTCGTGTTGTGGGAGAACACGTGCTTGCCGTACTTACGAATAGGCCTGGTGAAGGTGCCTCCAGATTTGACGTAGCCGGGGAGAACATCATCAAGAACCTTCTTGACATTTGTGTAGTCTACGTTCGACTGACGGTCCGGGTCGAAATACGTGGCCATGGAATATTTGGGGCTTAGGAGGATGAGCGTGCAATGTGTGTCACTGCAGAAAACACAGAATGTTAAAAGAAAAACGATCGAAATCTAAGAATTCATATGTTACGGGGCGGTTGAGGGGAGGACTTACTCGGGAAAGTAAGGCACGAGGAAGTTGTCCTTATCTTGGTTTGTCAGAATGACGCCTTCGAGGTAAGAACTCGCGACTTGCCGGTCCCCAGCGCTGCCCAAGATCTTGGCACGCATGTAGAAGGGGTCGACTATCACGATGTCCGGGGTCTTGTCGCGAATGATCCGCATCTCCATACTCAGCGAAAATAGCCGAACGAAGGTGTAGTGCAGCGGATGAAGGTTCAACATAGCGTGGATGTCGTCAAACCGCAGGACGATCATACCCCCGATGGAGTTATCCACAAAGCCCTTGCCCTCTGGCACCTTGGCCGCGAAAACCGGGTATGCCACATCCTTCTCTCGGAGACGCCGCTTCTCCAAAGAAAGAACACTGTCATGCAGACTCCGCATAGCACTGGTTGCAGCATCGAGCATATTTCTCGGTAGCATCGGCCTACCTGCCACATGCACCCTCCTCGAGATATCCGCAGTTGAAGGTGGCCCGTCCTGAGCACGGATCGTACTCGGTGCCGGCTGGCCCGCACCCTTGTTAGTCTTTCTTTTGCGTGCCTTCTTCTTGATCTCCTGTAATGGGACCGAGTTCTGCTCACAGACCGCCTTCTTGAGTGTGTTGGGGCTGATCATATTTGGCACCTCGCCTATCTGAGGCTCGGTGAAGTCGGCAGCTGGAGGCGTCTCCTGAGAGCTGAACTGCAGACGACGCCTGTTGCAACTTGGCTTGTCCGCGGTACCAGCTAGATCGCACACTTCTTTTGTTGGGTTGGGTTCTTGAGAAGGAGGCCCCATGAAGTCGCCACCATCCCCATGATCGGCAAAGTACTGATCGACGTTGGCAAATGTATCGTCGTCGTTGTCGTTCTGATCCTGTGCCATATGCATGTTTGGATCCAGTGGCATAGGGATGTCCAGCACCGTTGCGGCGGTCTTGCCATGGGGCCAACTTGGCGCCGGCACGACTGGCGGTGTTGTCTTTGGGGTGGTGTCCCCCGCCCCCAAACGAATCTGGCTCTTCGGCCAAAGCAGGGGCCAGCTCAGGCAGGCGCTGAGGTTCATCACGTCATCATCGTCGGCCCCCATGGGTCGAATCGGAGGTAACAGCTCGTCGCAGCCTGGCAGCACCCGAACCAGTTGAACCCTAAACAAGTTGGGTGGCATCTGGGTACCGTGGAACAAGGGGTTGCCCGGTTGAACGATTTTGCCCTTGGCGACATCGACCGACTCGTTGTTCACGAAGTGCAGGAGAGTGCACGGAACGTTGGCGGCGCCCTGCGAAAACATGTAGGGCGTTAGGGATGCCCAGTCAAAGGCAAGGAGATGAAGTCCTCGGCCGAGAGAGGCTTAATTAGTTACCGTGATGATGGCGTCGAGCTCGGCTAATGTCGAGGCACCGCCAACGGCGGGCGTGCAGTTGACGGAGGGGCCGCTTGCTGCAGAGGTGCCGGCCGGCGTACACCCGGGTGCATTAAGCTCCCGTGCCGGCGTCGGAGACACCAATGCCGGCTCCGCCGGAGACACCAATGGCCCCGCCATCGCGTTCTGCGAGTTGCTGGCCGTGAAGCTAGGAATCGGGGGCGGCCCCTGTTGGCCGCCCGCAATCCACGCACTAATACCCTGGATCAAGGTAGGCACAATGGCGGTGATCGTCGCTCCGAGTTGTTTTTGCACTTGCTCTTGGACAATCTCCGGAATCCGCGCCACATGTGCCCTGAGTTCTTGAACCTCGCGCGCCTGGCTTTCCGAGCTGGTCTTTTTCTCCTTTCGCCCAGCAGTGTCATAGTATGACGACCATTTTGTCGACAAGCCTTTGCCGGCCACACGACCAGCTGACGTCGGCTTACTGAGCTTATCCTTGTTCTTCATTACATTCAACGCCCTATTTAGAGTGGTGTCCCAAGGGTTGCTCTTAGTCGACCCCGCGCTACTGCTTTCAGTCGCCTGCGGAAGGAATGTGAACCATTTAGAAATTTGGCTTCATTAATTAGAATGCAACCATATGGAGCTAATTACGAGGGGGTGTATTCCTTACCAGAACAAGCTCAAGCGCCCTGGTCTTCGGATCCGTGGTAAGCTCCTTTGTTTTCGGGTCCTTCTTGTACCGGGCCCTGACAAAGTTCCTGGTCTGCTTGTCACCGTATTTATCGAAGAGGGGCGGTAGGCCTTGCTCGGCACGGTCCGCCTCCTCCTTGTCCCATATAGGCTCCGCCACTCTGTAACCGCCGGGACCGAGTGTGTGTTCCCCTAAGTTCAGCTCCTGCATTTCTTTCCCCCACTTACTTGATTCGGAGTGTGCGGTGCTCGAGCAATTGATCTTGAAGTCGTTGTAGTCAGCTTCGGTGATCGAAGGATTTTTCTCCTTGATCTTCTCATAACTCTCACCTTTCTCGATCATTCTCTTCACATTGCTTTTCCAAGTAGACAGGGCCTTGCTCATCTTCGTGAGGGCAACATTGTTCACTTTATTCCCTTTGAGGCTTGTGTTTTCAAATTTAGCGGGGAACTTGTATCGTTCGTGCAGCTTCGTGAAGAGGAAGTTGTGCAAATTCCCTCGGTCAGGATGCCTCAGGTTCTCGGTGTTGATCGAGACGGTGCTCCGGAGAATGCACCCGAGCTGAAGCGAGTACCCCTTGACTATTCGTTCGGGCGCCGTTGGATTCCCGTCGGAGTCCACTTCAGTAACTTCCTCCTTGAGGGTGCGGAGCACGGTCGGGCGCCGGTCCTTCCGTTGCCTCTTCGGTTGGCTACCATCTGTGCGTGCGCCACCATCATCAGTGGTGGCATCCTCGGCGGCACCATCAGTGGTGGCATCAGTGGGGTCATCCTCGGCGGTACCATCAGTGGTCTCAGGATCGGTGGGGAAGGCGGCGTCCTCATACAAGTGAGGTTGTTCCTCCATCTCCTGGGACAGCTTCCAGAATGGCTTGTCGACGCCCGAACCCCCGGCCTCATCGTTGTTGGCCATGTTTTTCTCTAAATAGGAACAAAGTTTGGTCAAAAAGTTGGTTATTGTCAAGGAACAAGATCATGGTCTCATCATTTAGGGTTTGTCGACACCGAGGCATCCTAAAAGCTAAGCTTTTATCATTGAGGGTTTTTCGACGCCGAGGCACCCTAAAAGCCTAAGCTTTCATCATTTCGGTTTTTATCGACACCGAGGCACCCTAAAAGCCATGCATTAGTCACAAGTACGCCGGGGCACTTGATCCTACTTAATTACCTACTAAGATACCCCGGCCCATGCATTAGTCACAAGTACCCCATATGTCCTATTTTTAGCAAAGTCATGCTAAAATTCACGGAAAATTTCAGCATGACCTTTGCTGAAAATAGGACATATGGAGTACCCGAATTTGCCGGAACGGAAGTTAATCAACATTCCGGCAAACTCAAGGGCCTCTTGGGTGGACAAGGCAAAAAAGGCCTCCATCACAACATGGAAAATACACCAAGCAGTATCATCTCCAAGCAGTATCATCTCCAAGCAGTATCATATTTGTAATGACTGAAAATATTTACTTCAGGAAATATTTACTACTGTAGTTTCTGTTACAAAAAAAAAGACTGAAGTTTGTCCTAGCTATATTTCAGGATGATTTTTCAGTTGCTCATGCTTTTTACAAATTGTAGCTACTGTTTTTTATACCTAAACAAAATTGCCCTAGCTATATTTGCTACTGTTTTTATACCTAATTTTTTGCTACTGTTTTTTTAATTTGCTACTGCTTTTTTTTATTTGCTACTGTTTTTTATACATACACCACCAAAGTCCAAAGAGTAACCACTTATTAGCTACCAGGAGTAAGTAAGTAACTAAATACACTTGTATAACAAAATAAATCAGAAACTTAGTTTTCAGTGTAATGAAACTAATTGCACATGAAAGAACAGGGGTAAATATTGTTAACAGAAGACAGCCAAACAAATATATTGCTCTTTATGAGGTTATGAGGTTACAGAGTACAAACTTAACTTGAGAATGACAGTGTTCAAAATAGTCAATGAAAAATTCATCAGTACTGAACATAATTAACAGAAGTTATTTTGATGGTATATAAGAATATTTATGGAACAAACAACATGAAGATAGCTGCAATCTTAAACAAAAATCAAAGCACACTTGTCTGTAAAAAGCTAACAAACTATGTGATGCTTCCAGCTAATATGTTCAAAGAACAGGAGCATGAGAAAAAATAACAGAAACTATATGATTTAACTGGTTTCAAAACATGAAGTCCTAAAAGCTCTTGTTTTTGACTTTGCATCCACTGATAAAGAAGAATCAGAGTAGTGAGCAAGACTGTAAATGTTCTGAAAATTAAAAGAAAAGAGTGTTGTCTCAGAACTCAGCAGTTACAGCAGGAGGTACTGTATTTACTTGGAAACACAAATATGTTCTTCATTATCTGCTCATTACACCCAGAGGTTATTTTTTGGCAAACAAAATTGAGAAATTTTAAGACACTACTGAGTTAATATTAGCCGTTGATTTTTTAATTTTCTGTTTTTTGCACAGGTCACTAGCTTCAGATTTTTTCCTCAGGTATAAGTTGATGCTTTTCTTCATATTTGCCATATGAAAAAATTAGGATGCTATCATCCTATATTTTGCCATGCTAAAAGATTGTGCCATGTAGAAAATTGCCATGCTAATCTTTAGATAAATACAAATAGAACAAACTCTTAGATAAAAATTTGCCATGCTATTTTACAGAACAAACAAACATTTTGCCACCTTGATACATAACTGAATTTTTGTGTAGTAGGTTCAGATCTCATTTTTTGAGCTATCACACTTTTTTTGTTTACATAGCTACAATCTTTTGCCATGGCAAATCTTGGGACCATGGTCACATGGCAAATGTAGGATTGCTCTTAGCTAAAAACACGGCAAATGTAAAACATGGCAAAGTCTGAAATTTCCACAACATGTCAAACTTATTTCAAGTACCATGGCAAACTGAATGTTTTTATGAAAGTTGGCATGGCAGACTTTGCTATGAGTAGTTGCCATGGATAGAATCTCTACGAGTTTTTGACATGGCCAAATTCTGGAGTAATTGCCATGGCAAAATTCTGTAGTAGTTGCCATGGCAAAATTCAGGCAAAGTGCACCAGCGATTTTTTTGCATCTCTTAATTTCTAGTTGCCACACTAGTAGTTTAGTTTGGTGGTTAACAGGCATTTAACCATTCGCCACACCAAATTTTTGCTCTACTTTTCTGGGAGTCACGAATTAGATATCTGAAGCCTATATATGTCTCATCCTTTTGCATTCTTTCATTAATCTATAGAAATGCCTAAACTATCTGGTGATAAACAATTTGTGCTAGATAGAGAAACAAATAACTATCATGGCGATGGCTCCTCTTCTTAAAAAAAAAGGAGGATCACCCCTGGCCTCTTGATTTTCTAATGTACTAATCCCCCCTCATCAATCATGGTTGCTCGCATAGGGACAGATTGTTGTATTAGGAGCAGAGAGAGAGAGGTGGGAAATGGAGGCGGGGGTGATTTGGATGGGGTACCTGCGGGCGTAGAAGACGGGGGCGTCGTCGGGGACGAAGACGTCGACGCTGTGGATGTTGGAGGTGGTGCGACGAGGTTCGGGAGGAGACGAGGACGATGGGGCGGCGGGGCGGCGGCGTCGGGAGAGGAGAGGGCGGCGTCGCGGCGTCGGGGCGTCGGGGCGGAGACGAGGACGACGGGGCGGCGTCGAGGCGGCGGGGCAGCGGCGTCGCGGCGTCGGGGCGTCGGGGCGGAGATGAGGAAGACGGGGCGGCGTCGAGGCGGCGGGGCAGCGGCGTCGGGAGAGGAGAGGGGAAGGGGATCGAGGGCAAGGGCGAGGGAGAGAGGGGATAGGTTATCCAACAGGTACATCCATACTAATGGCGCACCTCACCCTGGTGCGCCATAAGTACATCCATACTAATGGCGCACCTCACCCTGGTGCGCCATTAGTATTTTTTTTATTTCTGCTCGAGCCAACAGGTTATCTTCCACCTTACCTGATCCACACCAAGTTCCCTCTACTAACTCGACTGGTCAGCAGCCAGTTCTCACACCAGGAGGTCCTGGGTTCGATTCCCAGGCTCCACAATTTTTTTATGCATTTAAAATGCTGTTTGATATTTATTTGTGTTTAAATATGTTCAAACTTGTTTAAATCATAACAGTAATATTTTTTTATAAGACAATAATAATTTTTTAAAAAATATCATCAAACAGTAATGCCGGTGGAGCGGGGGAGGGTGCGCGGGGTGCGGGGGGCCGGGGGGTGCTCGGCGGCGAGGGGGACCGGATCTGGCGAGGTGGGATAGCTAGCGATCGAGATGGAGGGGGATCGAGATCGAGTGTCCATGAAATTTAAAAATATTCATGATAGCTCAAAAAGTGCCCATGAAATACAATCGAGAAATGAAGGCTACGATTTAAATACAATCGATCTTAGCTAGCTATCTGTTCACAATCTTCTTGCCCTTCTTTTTCGCAAATAGAGTTCTTCTGTGGAACGGACGTCCTTTAGGTAGGGTGGTCCTGCTTCTTCTTGTGGTTTATGCTGCTACTTCATCATCGTCGTCATGTTCGATTCTCGGGTCGCCGTACTTGTCGAAGTCTTGCTCATTGGCTACTCCATCCATTCCGATGATCTTCCTTTTGCCTCTCCTCACGACAACACGACTGGGCTTTGACGGGTCGGTAATGAAGAAGCATTGGTCCACTTGGGAAGCCAGTACCCATGGCTCATTTTTCGCGGTGACGTTTGCGCCTGCGGTCTTGGATTTGGCTTCGGGTATAACCATGGTGGTGAAATACCGGTCTTCTTTTAGGACGCTCTTGGCCCATCTGACACGGAACATCGGGACCTTCTCTCCAGCGTAGCTCAGCTCCCAGATCTCCTCGATCCTTCCGTAGTATCTGTCCTTGTCGTTACCGGTGTAGGATTCCATCGTTACCCCGGAGTTCTGATAACCATCGCTCTTCATGTCCTTGGCCTCAGTGTAGAATGTGTAGCCGTTGATATCGTACGCCTCATAGGTCATCAGGTTGTGCTCGGCGCCCTGTGACAAGGCGAATATGAGTTGTTCTTCCGTGGAAGAATCCTCATGTAAAGGGTACGACAGAAGCTTCTGCTTGAACCAACGCGTGAAACATGAGTTGTGCTCTTTGAGTATATCTCCGTCCGTCCTCTGTTGGCCTCGGTCATTGTACGTCTTCTTAATAAAGGTTTTGTGCTCTACCACCCAAGGATCGACCACGTCTATGTGTTGTAGCGCGACTAGGTTTGCTCTTTCAAAGTCGGTGAGTCGACCCTCGAAGTCGACATGCATTTCGCGGCGACCCTCACGGTGACCCCATCCAGCGAGCCTGCCGAGGTGCCTGTTGACGGGCAGACCAACGGGGTTCTCGATGCCTAGATAATTCGTGCAGTAGGAGATGCACTCTTCGGTCAGAAAGCCCCTGGCTATGCTTCCCTCTGGACGTGACATGTTGCGAACGTATCCTTTGATGACACCATTCATCCTTTCGAATGGCATCATGCTGTGCAGGAACGTCGGCCCGAGTTGGATGATATCGTCCACGATATGGACCAGCAGATGCACCATAACGTCGAAGAATGCGGGCGGGAAGTACATCTCAAGCTCGCATAGTATCACCACGATCTCTTCCTGTAGCCTTCTGAGTTGCCTCACGCCAACAGACTTCCGAGAGATGACGTCGAAAAAGTTGCATAGGCCAAATAGCATTTCACGGACATGCGCGTCCATGATCCCACGGATTGCAACTGGAAGTATCTACGTCATCAGCACGTGACAGTCGTGAGACTTCATCCCGCTGAACTTCAGCTTCGCTAGGTCTAGGTATCTGCTTATCTTCCCCGCATAACCGTAAGGAAGTTTTACTCCTACGAGGCAGGTGAAAAACTGCTCGATCTCCTCCTGACTTAGAGTGAAGCACGCGGGAGGGTAGTCATTTCCGGTCTTCTTGGCCTTTTTGCCTTTGCGACGACTTTCCGTGTCCTGCTTCGCCTCATCATCATCATCATCATCATATATAGCGTGAAGCTCCTGCCTGATGCCCATTGATTTCAAGTCTGCCCTTGCTTTCGGCCCATCTTTGGTCCTCTCTGGCATGTTGAGCAGGGTACCAAGCAGACTCTCGCACACGTTCTTCGTGATATTCATGACATCAAGGCTGTGAGGCACACGGTGGATCTTCCAGTACGGCAAGTCCTAGAAAACAGACCTCGTTTTCCATACCTTCAGCAGCGGCTCTGGCGCCTTTCGCTTCTTTCCCGGCTCTGGCGGCTTTTGCTTCTTTCCCGGCAGTGGGCAGTCTTTCCGCTCCTCGTACGCGGGCGTCCTTGGGGTTCGGTTTCACCATCGAATAGATCCTTGCGTTTTCTCCACGGGTCATCGTCGCGAAGCCACCTTCGATGTCCCATGAACACGGTTTTTGAAGACCCGGGATCTCTATCTAGCTGGCGATACATTGTGTCATCCATGCACCTGACGCATCCAGAAAATCCGTGGACCACCTGCCCCGCGACATATCTGTAACCGAGATAGTCGTGCACCGTCGTGAGCAGCGCGGCTCTCATAGGGAAATATTCTTTCTCTGCGGCGTCCCACGTATTGGCTGGCGTTTTCCACAGCGTGTCAAGCTCCTCTTTCAGCAGCCCCAGATACAGATTGATGTCGTTCCCTGGTTGTTTCGGTCCTTCAATTAGCATACTCATGTGAATGTACTTCCTCTTCATGCACAACCAGGGGGGAAGGTTGTACATCCACACAAACACAGGCCAGGTGCTATGTGTGCTTCTCTGGCTGCCAAACGGATTGACTCCATCGGTGCTCGTGCCCAGCACGATGTTCCTTGGATCGTTCCCAAATTCTAGGTCTTCAAAGTTCAACGCTTGCCACTGGCTCGCATCCTTAGGGTGACTCAGCATCTTGTCTTTTTTATCTATCTCCGGATCATTTGCGTCATCTTCTCGCTTCTTCTCCTCCCTATCCGCGTGCCAACGCAGGAGCTTTGCTACCTTAGGGTCCGCGAAATACCGCTGCAGACGAGGAGTGATCGGAAAGTACCACACCACTTTTCGAGGAGCTTTCTTCCTCTTCTTGTATCGAGTGACGCCGCACACGGGACATATGGTAGACTCCGCGTGCTCGTCCCGATAAATGATGCAATTGTTCATGCACACATGGTATTTCACGTGCGGTAAATCCAGAGGACACACGATTTTCTTCGCCTCCTCGAAACTGGTCGGGCACTTGTTCCCCTTGGGAAGACGTTCGTGCCAGAATGACATGTTCTCGTCGAAGCATGCGTCGGTCATTTTTTGTTTTACCTTCATCTCCAGAGCCATGAGCGTTACTTTCAGGCGGGTATCCTCGGGCCTGCATCCTTCATACAATGGAGTAACCGCGTCTAACTCAAGTTGATCCATCTTGGCTTTCTCTCGGGCGCAGCTCTTGCGTTATCCGTCTGCTTGAGAAGCAGCTCTTGAATATGAGGGTCCTGCACCCAGCCCATCGATGGTCCAATGTCGTCTGCTCCGCCGGCATCATCATCTTCATGATCATGCCCGTCGTCTGCTCCGGCATCTTCCTCATCATCATGTCCTGCATCTTCTACATGATGACTGTGTACAGCATCACCGTCGTGATCATCTCCTGAGGATTCTTCGTCTTCTCGCCCGCCCGAGCCGCGGTGGTTGTCTTGCTGCCCTTCCTCATTTCTTGCCCGCCCCCCATGGACGACTTCTTAGTCATCTTCATCACCTTGCCACCGATAGCCATCCATGAAACCACGCAAGAGCAGGTGGTCCCGCACCTGCCAGGATTCCGGGTCCGCAATAAGGCTCTTCAGCTTGCATCTTCGACACGGACATCTTATCTCCGTCTCGTTCTTTTGAAGCATCTCGGCCTTCGCGGACCTCAAAAACCTATTCACGATGCCTTCGGTCATCATGCGGACCATGGTCGCCTGCGGGGTAGAGCAAAACGATATTTTAGAACCAAGAAAAAATTTGGCATGACTTTCCCTAAAAATAGGACCAAAAAGAATGCTTAATGCCAAAATTCTCGCCGAAACGGAAATGAATCAACATTCCGGCAAAATATTGGCAACTATCGCATTTCAAATACCGGTACACCTCCAAACACAAACACATATGCAACACCACAAACATATGCAACACCACGAACATACATAGATCTAGCTAGGCCATAAAAAGTGCATGTGCACATTGTTGTAGGGAGAACAACATAAATATAGCTTCCCCCCTTACTTACCTATCAAAACAAGGTAATTTAACCACTTAAATTGAATGAATCTATGGTGGAAATGAGGTGAAAAAGAGGAGGCACCCGAGACAAGGAGGAGGTGGAGAGAATGAAGTGGGGAGAAAGTGAGTGTGGGTAGGAGAGGCTGTCCAAAATATCTTGTTGCTGCCCACTTACTAATGGCGCACCAACACTAGATGCGCCATTAGTAATCCAGGTTACTAATGGCGCACCTTCTGGTGGTGCGCCATTAGTATGTTTGGACATGCGCACTAGTTAAAAAAAACTTTTTATACTAATGGCGCACCCTGGCCAGGTGCGCCATTACTAGTTACAACTAGTAATGGCGCACTGTGTCTGGATGCGCCATTAGTATGTTTGGACAGGCGCACTAGTTTAAATTTTTTTTTGATACTAATGGCGCACCCTGGGACAGGTGCGCCATTACTAGTTACAACTAGTAATGGCGCACTGTGTCTGGATGCGCCATTAGTATGTTTGGACAGGCGCACTAGTTAATTTTTTTTTGATACTAATGGCGCACCCTGGGCCAGGTGCGCCATTACTAGTTACAACTAGTAATGGCGCACTGTGTCTGGATGCGCCATTAGTATGTTTGGACAGGCGCACTAGTTAAAAAAAATATTTTTGATACTAATGGCGCACCCTGCGCCTGGTGCGCCATTAGTAGTTTCAACTCTAATGGCGTATCAGAAGGTGGTGCGCCATTAGTATATACTAATGGCGCACCGCTTGTCTGGTGCGCCATTAGTGTCAATCCCATCTATAGCCCTTTTTCTAGTAGTGTCAACTCCAACTCTATATATTCACGTTCGGGGAGAAAAAATCAGAGAGAAGGATTCATCGCATTTTACGATACGGAGCCGCCGCCAAGCCCTAATCTCTCTCGGGAGGGCTGATCTAGAGTCCATTCGGGGCTCCGGAGAGGGGAATCCGTTGCTGTCGTCATCATCAACCATCCTTCATCACCAATTTCATGATGCTCACCGCCATGCGTGAGTAATTCCATCGTAGGCTTGCTGGACGGTGATGGGTTGGATGAGATTTATCATGTAATCGAGTTAGTTTGTTTAGGGTTTGATCCCTAGTATCCATTATGTTCTAAGATTGATGCTGCTATGACTTTGCTATGCTTAATGCCTGTCACTAGGGCCCGAGTGCCATGATTTTAGATATGAACCTATTATGTTTTCATGAATATATGTGAGTTCTTGATCCTATCTTGCAAGTCAATAGTCACCTACTATGTGTTATGATCCGGCAACCCCGAAGTGACAATAATCGGGACCACTCTCGGTGATGACCGTAGTTTGAGGAGTTCGTGTATTCACTAAGTGTTAATGCTTTGGTCTGGTACTCTATTAAAAGGAGGCCTTAATATCCCTTAGTTTCCAATAGGACCCCGCTGCCGCGGGAGGGTAGGACAAAAGATGTCATGCAAGTTCTTTTCCATAAGCACGTATGACTATATTCGGAATACATGCCTACATTACATTGATGAACTGGAGCTAGTTCCGTGTCACCCAATGTTATAACTGTTGCATGAGGAATCGCATCCGACATAATTATCCATCACTGATGCCTATGAGCTTTTCACATATTGATCTTTTCTTAGATACTTTACCGTTGCTACTGTTACAATTACTACAAAACTGCTACTGTTACGTTTGCCACCGTTACCGTCACTTCCATACTACTTTGCTACTAAATACTTTGCTGTAGATATTAAGTTATCAAGGTGTGGATGAATTGACAACTCAACTGCTAATACTTGAGAATATTCTTTGGCTCCCCTTGTGTCAAATCAATAAATTTGGGTTGAATACTCTACCCTCGAAAACTATTGCGATCCCCTATACTTGTGGGTTATCAAGACTATTTTCCGGTGCCGTTGCCGGGGAGCATAGCTCTATTCTTTGAGTCACTTGGGACTTATATCTGCTGATCACTATGAGGAACTTGAAAGACAAGAAAACCAAAATTTATCCCTCAACTACGAGGGGAGGTAAGGAACTGTCATCTAGCTCTGCACTTGATTCTCCTTCTGTTTTGAGTAAACTTGCGACACCTAAACCTGCTTCTGGCGTTTATTCTGACATGTCGCATATTATTGATGATGCCACTTGTGCTATGCATGATACTTATGATGAAACTACTTCTATGCTTGATAATATTGTGCCACTAGGTGAATTTCTTGATGAACAACTTGCTAGGGCTAGAGAGAATGAAATTATTGAAACTGATAATATTGATGAAAGTGATGATGAAGGTTCTCCCCTAGATATGAATTGCCTGTTGTGCCTGAGGGTTATGTTATGGATGAAGAAACTGCTAGAGATTTTGTTGCTTGCAATGATAGATATGATCTTAAGAAATTATTAGCTAAGCTGAAAGAAAAATCTTTGAATGCTAGAATGAAATATGACCCTGCTTTTGCTACTTCACCTATCTGTATTTCCGATAAGGATTATGATTTCTCTGTCGACCCTGAGATAATTACTTTGGTCGAATCTGATCCTTTTTATGGATATGAATCTGAAACTGTTGTGGCACATCTTACTAAATTAAGTGATATAGCCACCCTGTTCACTAATGAGGAAAAAATTCTTTACTACTATATCCTTAAGTTATTGCCGTTCTCATTAAAGGGTGATGCTAAAACATGGTTTAATTCTCTTGATCCTGGATGTGTGCGTAGTCCCCAGGATATGATTTATTACTTCTCTGCTAAATATTTCCCCGCTCATAAGAAACAAGCTGCTTTAAGGGAAATATATAATTTTGTGCAAATTAAAGAAGAGAGTCTCCCACAAGCTTGGGGGAGGCTTCTCTGATTACTTAATGCTTTGCCTGATCATTCTCTTAATAAAAATGAAATACTTGATATCTTTTATAATGGACTAACCGATGCTTCCAGAGACCACCTGGATAGTTGTGCTGGTTGTGTTTTCAAGGAAAGAACTGTGGATCAAGCTGAATTGCTATTGAATAATATGTCGAGTAATGAAAATGATTGGACACTTCATGAACCAACTCCAAAGCCAACTCCGAAGAAAAGGGGTATTCTATTTCTCAGTCCTGAAGATATGCAAGAGGCAAAGAAATCTATGAAAGAAAAGGGTATTAAAGCTGAAGATGTTAAGAATTTACCACCTATTGAAGAAATACATGGCCTTGATAACCCGACACAAGTAGTAAAGGTAAATTCTCTCTATAGATATGATAAAGCCGAAATCTCGTGTACTAAGTTTGCTAGCCAATGCTTAGATGAGTTTGATAATTTTATTGTTAAACAAGAAAACTTCAATGCTTATGTTGGTAGACAATTGAAACGTAATGCTTTTATGATTGAACACTTGAGTGATTATATGTCTAGAGTTAAGGGTGAACTTAAACTCATTAGTAAACATGCTTCTATGGTTACCACTCAAGTAGAACAAGTGCTTAAAGCTCAAAATGATTTGCTCAATGAATTAAATAATAAAAAAATGATAATGTTGTTAGAGTTGTGACTAGAGGGGGTAAAATGACTCAGGAACCTTTGTATCCTGAGGGCCACCCTAAGAGAATTGAGCAAGATTCTCAGAGAACTAATGTTGATGCACCTAGTCCTTCTAAAAAGAAGAAGAAAAATGATAGGACTTGGCATGCTTCTAGTGAACCTGTTGTTGACACACCTGAGAATCCCAATGATATTTCTATTTCTGATGCTGAAACATAATCTGGTGATGAACATGAACCTAGTGATAATGTTAATGATGATGTTCATGTTGATGCTCAACCTAGCAATAACAATGATATAGAAATTGAACCTGTTGTTGATCTTGATAACCCACAATCAAAGAATCAACGTTATGATAAGAGAGACTTCGTTGCTAGGAAGCATGGTGAAGAAAGAGAAACATGGGTTTATAAACCCATGCCTTTTCCTCCTAAACCATCCAAGAAAAAGGATGATGAGGATTTTGAGCGCTTTCCTGAAATGATTAGACCTATCTTTTTGCGTACGCGTTTGACTGATATGCTTAAAATGAATCCTTATGCTAAGTATATGAAAGATATTGTTACAAATAAAAGAAAGATAATGGAAGCTACAATTTCCACCATGCTTGCCAATTATACTTGTAAAGGTGGAATACCTAAGAAACTAGGAGATCCAGGAGTACCAACTATACCATGCTCCATCAAAAGAAACTATGTTAAAACTGCTTTATGTGATCTTGGAGCCGGTGTTAGTGTTATGCCTCTCTCTTTATATTGTATACTTGATTTGAATAAATTGACACCTACTGAAATATCTTTGCAAATGGCTGATAAATCAACTGCTATACCTGTCGGTATTTGTGAGGATGTGCCTGTCATGGTTGCAAACGTTACTATGTTAACGGACTTTGTTATTCTTGATATTCCCGAGGACGATAGTATGTCGATTATCCTTGGTAGACCCTTTTTGAATACTGCAGGGGCTGTTATTGATTGCAACAAAGGCAATGTCACTTTTCATGTTAATGGTAATGAGCATACGGTACACTTTCTGAGGAAACAACCTCAAGTCCACAGTATCAATTCTATTGGAAAAATTCCAACGATTACTATTGGAGGTTTTGAATTTCCTCTTCCTACTGTCAAGAAGAAATATGATATTATTATTGTTGGGGACGTGCATATCCCCGTTGAGGTAACCTAGTGCTATTCGAAATTCCCCGGTTCCATGCGATTTGGAATGGGTTTGTTAACAAGACTTGATCAACCTTGTTAGTGGATTCCTTTTGATGAGCATGAGATGGATGAAGTTAGAAAGCACTACTCTTTGTACCCTCCTTTTACTTTCTGTTATCTAGATTAAATAAAGCAAAATTAGTATTTTCTGTCTGTTTTCTGAACTATCCGTGCAATAAAAAGATACCCCGAAAATAAAAGTTCTCCAAATGCCTTGAAATTGATATATGATTTTTTGTAGAATATTTAAGAATATCTGGCACTGCGAACACATCAGGGGGAGCCACCACCTGGCCACGAGGGTCCAGGGCGCGCCCACCCCCTGGGCGCGCCCCCTACCTCATGGGACCCACGTGGCCCCCTCCAGTTATTCCTGCACCCACACACTTCGTCTTCCTCCAGAAAAAATCACCCCTAGCTCAAACCCGTGTTCTAGTTCGTTTTGCTGCGATTTTTGATCTCCTTGCTCAAAGCTCCACTCACAAAACTGCTTTGGGTGATTGTTCTTCGGTATGTGACTTCTCCAATGGTCCAATTAGTTTTTTTCTATTGCTTTATTTATTGCATATTTTTGCTGCTGAGGTGACCCTGTTCTTGAGCTTGCATGTCAAATTTATTTGGTCCCAAGTAGTTCTAATGCATGATATAGTCTCTAGGCACTTGTGGGAGTAGTTTCTATCAATCTTGTTGAGTTTGGTTCACTTTTATTTTGAGTCACTAAATTTTTAGAAATTTTTCAGAGGAAGAAATATGTCTAGGAAAATGTACCAAGGTGGTTCTTCAAGGAAGCAAGGACCCAGGCCCGCAATACGTGAGCCGGACTATGAACTACCAAGAGAAGCTCAAGTGCGGCCTTGTGAATGGCCGTCAGAAAATTTCATGGTCCAAGCAGGAATTAAGGAGGAATTTGACGCATATGTGTGTAATGCTAAACTCGAGGGCTTCATGTTAGATAAGTGCCCCCAATATTACCACCTAACTGATTCCTTTGTGAGAAGGTTCAAATTTACATCCTCACGCAATTCTCACACTGTCCTATTTGATCTCTATGATAAATCTTATACCATGGACTTAGAAGATTTTAATACTGCTTGTAAACTCCCGCAATGGGGTAGTGCTAGTGAACCTCGCAAATCTGAGTTTAAAGATTTTCTTGCTAGTATCACTGTGGGGGAATCTAGAGAAATAACACAAGCTACCGTAGGGAGCATTCATTTTCCTGCTATACATTATTTTGCTCTCTTTATAGGTAGATGCATTAACGGCAAGGACGAGGCATGTCACGTGTGTTCCCGATCTTAGTGTTCTCAAGAGTGTTGTATTAGGAGATAAACAATACAACTTGGGGCCTATTGTTGCATGAAGGTTGCATCATAACAGTATTAGTGGAGATTTGTTTGGTGGAATTTATGCAACCCGTGTAGCTAATTATCTTGAGATACCCATACATGAAAATGATATGGAATTGCCTCCTGCTTATTTAGATTATAATGCTATGGTTCGTCATCAGTTTGTTGAGAGGAATGAACAGTTCCTCCAATACCGGCTAATCTTTGACAGACGCCGCACTGTCCATGTTGCTCTCCCTGCTCTTGCTTTCTTTGACTTTCAGGCAAAAGGGAGATATGTTATAACCAGGGAGGAGGCGAACAAGTACGAGAGGAGGACGGAGGCATCTCGCCTCCAAGCTGCAGCTCTTGAGGCGGTAGCTGTTGCATCTCAGTACGACCCCAGTTACAACCTCGGATATCTGCCAGGCCATCCATGGGCATAGACCAACTTAGGCCAAAAGCCTAAGCTTGGGGGAGTACGTATTTCTCACCGACACTACATTCATGTTCACACACTCATTCTAGTTGTCGATGCTCATACTTTTTCATTGTACTATCCATGCTAGTTTAATTTCTGTTTTTAGTCTTCTTCTTGTGTGTTTGAATAACCTTAAGAAAAACCAAAACAAAATTAGTTGTAGCTTTTAGTTAGTTTACTTTCCATGCCTGTAGTAGTAATAATTAAAAGAAAACCCAAAAAGATTTCTCGTTCTTCTTTTGCTTGTTGGGAGCTTTCCCTGTAAATAGTGTTATTTCTTTTCTTTTCTTTGGGGGTCGAGATGAGAAGACCATAATTAAAATGTTGAGTGTCTCTTATATGCATTATTGTTGATTTAACAAAGAGCCCATATTGCCTTGTCTTCTCCCTTGTATTAAATGCCTGCAGATTCCAGCTTAGTCCAATTGCACGTGCACTATTATTATTGTCCACACCGTTCGGTCGTGCAAGTGAAAGGCAATAATGACGATATATGATGAACTGATTGAGATGAGAGAAGCTGGTATGAACTCGACCTCTCTTGTTTTCTTGTAAATATGATTAGTTCATCGTTCCTGATTCAGCCTATTATGAATGAAACATGTTTGCAATGACAATTAGAGATTATAGTTGCTTATGCCATGCTTAATTAGCTACGAGTTTATAATGGTTTACCTTGCATGCCAACATGCTATTAAAATGGTTGTGATATGGTATGATAGGGTGGTATCCTCCTTTGAATGATTCGAGTGGCTTGACTTGGCACATGTTCACGCATGTAGTTGAAACAAAATCAACATAGCCTCCACGATATTTATGTTCATGGTGAATTATATCCTACTCATGCTTGCACTCAATGTTTATTAATTTTAATGCATGTTTATGAATGTTGTCACTCTCTAGTTGGTCGCTTCCCAGTCTTTTTCTAGCCTTCACTTGTACTAAGCGGGAATATTGCTTGTGCATCCACTTCCATAAACCCCAAAGTTATTCCATATGAGTCCACCATACCTTCCTATATGCGGTATCTACCTGCCGTTCCAAGTAAATCTGTATGTGCCAAACTCTAAACCTTCAAATGAAATTCTGTTTTGTATGCTCGAATAGCTCATGTATCAACTAGGGCTGTCTGTATCTTCCATGCTAGGCGGGTTATTCTCAAGAGGAGTGGACTCCGCTCCTCACTCACGAGAAAATGGCTGGTCATGGGGATGCCCAGTCCCATGCTCAAACCAAATCAATAATTGCAAACAAAACTCCCCCAGGACTGTTGTTAGTTGGAGGCACCCGTTGTTTCAGGCAAGCCATGGATTGATGCTTGTTGGTGGTGGGGGAGTATAAACTTTACCATTCTGCTTGGGAACCGCCTATAATGTGTGTAGCATGGAAGATATCGAGATCTCTCGGTTGTTATGTTGACAATGAAAGTATGCCGCTCAAAATATTATTTATCTCTATTTCAAAATCGAGCTCTGGCACCTCTACAAATCCCTGCTTCCCTCTGCGAAGGGCCTATCTATTTACTTTTATGTTGAGTCATCACCCTCTTATTAAAGAGCACCAGCTGGAGAGCACCGCTGTAATTTGCATGCATTATTATTAGTTTATATTGAGTATGACTATGATTGGATCTCTTTTACCATGAATTACAATGTTTAGTCAGTCCTTGATCTTTAGAGGTGCTCTGCATTTATGTTTTGCGGTCTCAGAAAGGGCTAGCGAGATACCATCTTGTTATATCATATTATGATTGTTTTGAGAAAGTGTTGTCATCCGAGATTTATTATTATTGCTCGCTAGTTGATTATGGCATTGATATGTGTAAATATGAGACCTAAGTGTTATTGTGAATATGGTTAGTTCATAATCTTTGATGAAAACTTGAATGCTGGCTTTACATATTTACAACAACAAGAGAAAACAGAGTTTGTAAAAGTTCCTTTTATCACTTTCAGTTTATCAACTGAATTGCTTGAGGACAAGCAAAGGTTTAAGCTTGGGGGAGTTGATACGTCTCCATCGTATCTACTTTTCCAAACACTTTTGCCCTTGTTTTGGACTCTAACTTGCATGATTTGAATGGAACTAACCCGGACTGACGCTATTTTCAGCAGAATTGCCATGGTGTTATTTTTGTGCAGAAATAAAAGTTCTCAGAATGACCTGAAACTTCACGGAGAATATTTTTGGAATAAGTGAAAAATACTGGCGACAGAATCAAGACCAGGGGGCCCACACCCTGTCCACGAGGGTGGGGGCGCCCCCCTGCCTCGTGGGCCCCCTGGTGCTCCACCGACCTCAACTCCAACTCTATATATTCACCTTCGGGGAGAAAAAAAATCAGAGAGAAGGATTCATCGTGTTTTAGGATACGGAGCCGCCGCCAAGCCCTAATCTCTCTCGGGAGGCCTGATCTGGAGTCCGTTCGGGGCTCCGGAGAGGGGAATCCATCGCTGTCGTCATCATCAACCATCCTCCATCACCAATTTCATGATGCTCACCACCGTGCGTGAGTAATTCCATCGTAGGCTTGCTGGACGGTGATGGGTAGGATGAGATTTATCATGTAATCGAGTTAGTTTTCTTAGGGTTTGATCCCTAGTATCCATTATGTTCTAAGATTGATGTTGCTATGACTTTGCTATGCTTAATGCTTGTCACTAGGGCCCGAGTGCCATGATTTCAGATCTGAACCTATTATGTTTTCATGAATATATGTGAGTTCTTGATCCTATCTTGCAAGTCAATAGTCACCTACTATGTGTTATGATCCGGCAACCCCGAAGTGACAATAATCAGGACCACTCCCGGTGATGACCGTAGTTTGAGGAGTTCATGTATTCACTAAGTGTTAATGCTTTGGTCCGGTACTCTATTAAAAGGAGGCCTTAATATCCCTTAGTTTCCAATAGGACCCTGCTGCCACGGGAGGGTAGGACAAAAGATGTCATGCAATTTCTTTTCCATAAGAACGCATGACTATATTCGGAATACATGCCTACATTACATTGATGAACTGGAGCTAGTTCTGTGTCACCCTATGTTATAACTGTTGCATGAGGAATCGCATCTGACATAATTATCCATCACTAATCCAATGCTTACGAGCTTTTCACATATTGATCTTTGCTTAGTTACTTCACCGTTGCTACTGTTACAATTACTACAAAACTGCTACTATTACTTTTGCCACCGTTACCGTCACTTCCATACTACTTTGCTACTAAATACTTTGCTGCAGATATTAAGTTATCTAGGTGTGGTTGAATTGACAACTCAACTGCTAATACTTGATAATATTCTTTGGCTCCCCTGTGTCAAATCAATAAATTTGGGTTGAATACTCTACCCTCGAAAACTGTTGCGATCCCCTATACTTGTGGGTTATCAAAATTACATTAGAAAGCAAGATCACTTCAATGCAAATGTTATGAAACAACTGAAATACAATTATGATATGATTGCTCACTTGAGTGACTTGTTATTTAGAATCTCAAATGATGTTAGAGGTGTGGGAAAGCATGCTTCTATGGTTCAAACTCAGTTAGAACAACTTGCTAAATCTGAAAGAGAGTTGTTAGATGAGATGAATAATTATATCAATGATCATGCTGTTAGAGTAATGACTAGAGGAGGTAGGATGACTAAGGAAGCACTTTATCCCGAGGGACACCAAAAATAATTGAACAAGACTCTCAAAGGGTTAACACTGATGCACACAGTCCTTCTAAAAAGAAAAAGAAGAAGAAAAATGATAGGACTTTGCATGCCCCTAGTGAACCTGAAGGAGAAAAACCTCCTGATAATGATAATGAAGTTTCTATCTCTGATGCTGAAACTCAATCTGGTAGTGAACACTCACCTTCTGATAATGAAGAAGATAATGATGAGGTTCATGAAGATACTCAAACTATAATAAAGAACCAGACAATGATGTTGAGATAGAACCGGCAGTTGATCTTGATAACCCACAACCAAAGAATAAAAGGTATGATAAAAGAGACTTTATTGATAGAAAACATGATAAGGAAAGGGAACCATGGCTTCAAAAACCTATGCCCTTTCCACCTAAGTCAACTAAAAAGAAAGATGATGAAGAGTTTGAACGCTTTGCTGAAATGCTGAGGCCAGTCTTTTTGCGTACTCGCTTGACTGATATCCTAAAAATGCCTCCTTATGCAAAGTACATGAAAGACACCATCACCAATAAGAGAAAAATACCGGAAGCTGAAATCTCCACCATGCTTGCTAATTATACTTTTAAAGATGGAGTACCTAAAAAACTTGGAGATCTGGGAATACTAACTATACCTTGCTCCATCAAAAGAAATTATGTGAAAACTGCTTTATGTGATTTGGGAGCTGGTGTTAGTGTTATGCCTTTCTCTTTATATAAAAGACTTGATTTGAATAAACTCACACCTACTGAAATATCTTTGCAAATGGCTGACAAATCAACTGCCATACCTATCGGTATTTGTGAGGATGTGCCCGTTGTTGTTGCTAATGTTACTACTTTGACTGACTTTATTATACTTGAGATGCCCGAGGACGACAACATGTCGATTATCCTTGGTAGAACCTTCTTGAATACTGCAGGGGTTGTTATTGATTGCAATAAAAGCAAGGTCACTTTTCATATCAATGGTAATGAGCACACGGTGCACTTTCCGAAGAAACAATTCCAAGTGAATGGTATTAATGTTATTGAAAAATCTCCGACAATCACTATTGGAAGTTTTCAACTACCTCTACCTACTGCTTATTGTTGGGGACATTCATATCCCCATTGAGGTAACTTAGTGATTTATGAAAGTTCTTCGGTTTCATGCTAATCGAAAGTGGTTGTTAATAAGACTTGATCAACCTTATTAATGGATCATTTTTGAGAGGTATGAAGTTGATTAATTTAGTGAGCACTACCTTGTGTCCCTACCTTTGGTTTTCTGTTTTTATTAGTTAAATAAAATAAAATGCTATGTTTTGTCTGTTTTCTGAATTTTCCGTGCAATAAAAAATGACCCAAAAATAAAAGTTCTCAGAATGCTCTGAAAATTTAATACAATTTTTTTCTGAATATTTTACAATTTTTGATGCTAATAACATCAGAGGGAGGTGCACCAGGTAGGCACAACCCACCTGGGCGCGCTAGGACCCCCAGGCGCGCCCTAGTGGGTTGTTGTCCCCACGTGGGCCCCTCACTTATCTCTTCATCCCACATCACCACCTACCTCCAGAAAAATTCACCATTGCTCCCTCTCTCTCTCTCTCTCTCTCTCTCTCTCTCTCTCTCGTGTTCTTGCTCTCAAACCTGCGGATTTTGATCTCTTTGCTCGAAGCTCCGTTTCCGAAACTGTTTCAGAGGATTGTTGCTTCGTATGTGACTCCTCCGTTTGTCCAATTAGTTTTTGCTTTAGTGGTTTGTATTTTGAATAATTAGCTACTCTTGGTGCTGCTGTAGATGAGCTTGTATGTTGAATTCTTAGAGTTCTAAGTAGTTTGAATGCTTGCTATGGCCTCTATGCATCCCTATGAATAGTTGCTTTCAATCTTGTTAAGTTTTTGTTAACAAATTTTTGTGGCCAATTTTATTTAGAAAATTGTACGTGAATATGATGAACCTCTTTGGAAGGAGTTCTTCGACGAGGAGATCTTCGGAGGCATCTTCTAGTAGCAGCTCCGCTCGTTGGTCTTATGTCGAACCAAGTGAAAGTTCAATACGAGATGCCGCCACCAAAACATGCTTATGGCCATGCAACGATTATATGGTGAGTGTGGGCATTAAGGAAGAATTTGAGCAATATGTTCACAATGCCGAGACCGGTCCCTACATTTCACATAAGTGCGACCAACACCTCACTCTCACTGAATCATTTACCAAAGGATTTAAATTCCATCCCCATGAGTCTAGGGTGTCATTTAAATTGTATGAAAATTCATTTACCATATCTCTAGAGAGGTTTGCCCACTAATGCAAAATCCCATTTTGGGGTTCGCTTGACGAGCCACCAAGATCTGAGTTTGAGGTATTCTTAACTAGTCTTTGCTATGGTGAGACTAGGGGAGTGACACAGGGTAGAATAAAGAGCATTCATTTTCCCTCAATCCAGTACTTTGCATTATTTAATGGAAAATGTATTGTAGTAAAACAAGATTGTAGTACACTTTGTGCTCAGACTTGAGCCTCATACGCACCGCTCTCACCGGTGACAAAAGTTATAACCTTGGAGCTATTGTTGCACGTAGATTGCAACATAATGCCAGTAGTGGATATTTTTATGGTGGAATTTATGCCACACGCTTAGCAAGAGAGCTAGGTGTTTCACCTTGGCCTTATGACCCTATTTTATCCACGCAGTACTTAGACTTTGATGCTATGAAACGTCATAAGATCCTTAGTGGTGAACCCCACGACTTCACTTACAACTCGTTGTTTAATAAAAGTTCCGTTGTGGACATGTATTTGCCTACACCTGCTCTCTTTGATGTTCACAGTTGGGGAAGATATTTTGTTCTGGAGAGCAAGGCCTGAGCTCATAACACGACAGTCGTGGCTGCACGGCGGGCTGAGGCATCCGCACCAAGAGCCTCTGTAACACCCCGGATGTAACTTTCCATATTTGTAACTCCAACTCTTGCCATTTTCGGCTATGTGTTATGATATTCCCTCCGTGGTCGGGTTTTGTCTTTCGTTTTGCATTTCGTTCATGTCATGCATATCATATCATGTCATCATGTGCATTGCATTTGCATACGTGTTCGTCTCATGCATCCGAGCATTTTCCCCGTTGTTCGTTTTGCAATCCGGCGCTCCCATCTCCTCCGGCGCATCCCTCTTGTTTTCTTTCATGAGCGGGTGTCAAACATTCTCGGAATGGACCGAGGCTTGTCAAGTGGCCCTAGTATACCACCGGGAGACCACCGGTCAAGTTTCGTTCCATTTGGAGGTCGTTTGGTACTCCAACGGTTAACCGGGTAACCGCAGATGCCTTCTGTGTGTTGCAGCAAAACCCCTCTCTAAACAGGCCAAAACCCACCAAACTCTCTTCCATGCTGTAGATCGTGTGGGCGAAAACCGCACCTCATTTGGACTCTCCTAGCTCCCTCTACCTATATATATGCATCTCCCCCGAAAAACGTTCGCAGGCAAACCCTAACCCGCTCCCCTCGCGTCGCGCCGGACGTGTCCGCCGCCACCGGACACCTCCCCGCCGCCGCGCCCGACGAATCGCGGGCCGCCACGTGGCAGCCCGTACGCCGCCGCCGCCGAAGCCCGCGGGCCCA
>NC_057799.1:386955511-386965183 GCF_018294505.1 Triticum aestivum | reverse complement strand
CGCGTCTCCTCCGCCGTCGCCAGCGCCGCCGCGCCGTCCACCTCCTCCTTCGGCGCCCGAGCGCCTCCTCTTCCCCCCGACGACGGCCGCCGCGGCCTCCCTTGCCTCTCCCGTCGCCGGCGAGCTCCATCGAGGCCGACCCCCGATCTAGATCCAGAAGAACTCCCGTGCGTTGACTTTTCCCGAACCCCTGAGATTTTCTCCAAGTCATTTTCTATCACAGCATGTGCACTTGTTCATAGCATCGTAACTCTCTGCATATAGCTCCGTTTCGCGCGTGTAATATACCGAATTGTTCACCTCGTGATGCTCAACATTTTGTTCAATTGCACCATGTTCATTAGAGGCCATATTGATGCCCAAATCTCTGGTGCAAGAGTGCTAGTTGCTGTTATCTGCTGGTTCTTAGCAGAACTTGGAGATTTGTTATTTTTGTATCATTTAATCTGTGCATCTTATGGGCATGAGCTCTACATGTGTTTTGTTGTATGCCATGCCATCTTTCCAAGGGTGTATGCCATGTATTTTTGTGATCTCTGTGGTGACTAGCACAACCATGCAAACTAGGCCCCGTAATGTTTCTGATTTCAGGGACTTACTAATTTCTGTCTGTCTGCTGTTATTTTGTTGCCATGTAAACTTGATGCTACAGAGAGATCCATGAATATTTTGGAGATTTTCAGTAAGGATGATTGGTAGATATAGTTGTAATTGACCCATTCCTGCACTTGTTTGCAATTATGGAGTGCCATAGCATGACTCAATCTTACTCTACGTTTGCTATAAAATATTTCTGGCAGATTCTTAACATGATATGCAATTTTGCCAAGCTTGTTGTAGTTGATCCATACATGCTATGTACTTTCTCTTGCCATGGATAGCTTAATAAACAGGCCATCTTGCTGTAGGTATGATTGTTTTGTCATGCATTGCTTTGTGGTGAGTGCATCAAGCTCACCAAGATGCCCTCATATTATTGTTTCTGCCATGCTCTGTTTTCTGCCTAGTCTGAAACCTGTTAACGGAACTTGCTATGTTTACATGCTTGCCATCATATCTTCTGTATCTTTTTGGCTTATGGTCAGTAAGGGACTTTTTTCATATGCATTTAGTAGAATACTGTCATGCCTTGTTTTGCTATGGTAACTTCCTGTAGCATGTTGTTTTCGTGCTCTGAACATTGCTACCTGATGCTGTTTTCTGCCATGTCCAGTAATTTCACCAAGTCCGTGAACCTGTTATCTTATGCCCTTTTGCCATGCTTGTTTGAGCTTGTTATGTTGTGAACTAGCCATAGCTCAGTGTTCATCTTTTGTCAAGCATCTCCTGTATATTACTTTCATATGCTTTGTTGCTACGTTGGAGTGATGTAGCTTTGTTACTTGTAGCATTTTATGTGCTATCATGCTGTTAATCGCATATTCGTGTCATTCTTGTTTTGCTTGCCATTTGCAAACCGTGCATCCGTTTCCGGTGATCTTTATATCGATTTCAACCGAAATCATCTCATCTTTCCAGTGGCATACTTGGTTTGCCAAGTTACTGCCTTGTTCATCATTTCCCTTCCGGAGCACGCATATGCATCGCATATCATATCTTGCATATCATTCATGTTTTGCATCATGTTGCTTGTGCATTTCTCGTGATTGATTGTGGTTCCGTTTGCTTGTGCTCTTGTTTTGGGTAGAGCCGGGAGACGAGTTCGTGAACGAGGAACCTGTTGAGTACGCTTACGAGGATCAAGCTCTCGACAACTCTGAGAACCTTGCAGGCAAGATGACCACCCCTCGAAATCACTTCTATCTTTGCTTTGCTAGTTGTTCGTTCTATTGCCATGCTGCGCAACCTATCACTTGCTTTATCATGCCTCCCATATTGCCATGTCAGCCTCTAACCATCCTTTCCTAGCAAACCGTTGTTTGGCTAAGTTACCGCTTTTGCTCGGCCCCTCTTATAGCGTTGCTAGTTGCAGGTGAAGTTGAAGTTTGTTCCATGTCGGAACATGGATATGTTGGGATATCACAATATCTCTTGTTTAATTAATGCATCTATATATTTGGTAAAGGGTGGAAGGCTCGGCCTTATGCCTGGTGTTTTGTTCCAGTCTTGCCGCCCTAGTTTCTGTCATACCGGTATTATGTTCCTTGAGTTTGCGTTCCTTACGCGGTTGGGTGATTTATTGGACCCCCTTGATAGTTCGCCTTGAATAAAACTTCTCCAGCAAGGCCCAACTTTGGTTTTACCATCTGCCACCTAAGCCTTTTCCCCCGGGTTTTCGCGAGCCCGAGGGTCATCTTTATTTAAACCCCCGGGCCAGTGCTCCTCTGAGTATTGGTCCAACCTGTGAGTCGCTGGTGGCCACCAGGGGCAACTCTGGTCTGGTCTACCGGAAGCTTGGACAATCCGGTGTGCCCTGAGAACGAGATATGTGCAGCTCCTATCGCGATTTGTCGGCACATTCGGGTGGCTTTGCTGGTCTTGTTTTACCATTGTCGAAATGTCTTGTAAACCGGGATTCCGAGACTGATCGGGTCTTTCCGGGAGAAGGTTTATCCTTCGTTGACCGTGAGAGCTTATGATGGGCTAAGTTGGGAGACCCCTGCAGGGTATTATCTTTCGAAAACCGTGCTCGCGGTTATGAGGCAGATGGGAATTTGTTAATGTCCGGTTGTAGAGAACTTGTCACTTGACCCAATTAAAATACATCAACTGTGTGTGTAGCCGTGATGGTCTCTTCTCGGCGGAGTCCGGGAAGTGAACACGGTTTGAGTTATGATTGACGTAAGTAGGAGTTCAGGATCACTTCTTGGTCATTCCTAGATGACGACTGTTCCGTTGCTTCTCTTCTCGCTCTCACTTGCGTATGTTAGCCACCATATATGCTTATTGCCCTGCAGCTCCTCCTCATTACACCATCCTTTTCCTATAAGATTAAATAGTCTTGATCTCGCGGGTGTGAGATTGCTGAGTCCTCGTGACTCACAGATTCTACCAAAACAGTTGCAGGTGCCGACGATGCCAGTGCAGATGATGGGAGCGATCTCAAGTGGGAGTTCAATGAGGAACGTGGTCGTTACTATGTGTCTTTCCCTGATGATCAGTAGTGGAGCCCAGTTGGGACGATCGGGGATCTAGCATTTGGGGTTATCTTATTTTCATTTGGATCTTGACCGTAGTCGGTCTATGTGTGTATTTTGGATGATGTATGGATTATATTTATGTATTGTGTGAAGTGGCGATTGTAAGCCAACTCTTTATCCCATTCTTGTTCATTACATGGGATTGTGTGAAGATGACCCTTCTTGCGACAAAACCACAATGCGGTTATGCCTCTAAGTCATGCCTCGACACGTGGGAGATATAGCCGCATCATGGGCGTTACAAGTTGGTAATCAGAGCCATCCCCGACTTAGGTGCCCCTACTTGATCGAATCGCTGGCGTTGTTGAGTCTAGAACAAAAATGTTTTGAGTCTTAGGATTATATATATCGGAGAGTAGGATTCTTTTTACTCCTCAGTCCCTTCGTCGCTCTGGTGAGGTCTCCTGACGTAGAAGTTTTGACTCTTCTCTCCTCAAATTTCACCAATTTTTTTTTAGGATCACGCGGGTATCTTGGAATCGTTCCAATGTTTTTGTGACGAGAACATTGTTCTTGGTGCCTCCTGACATTTAGGGGTTGTGGCAGTGTCTCGGGGAGTTGAGTTCCGAGGTGTTGTCGTCACAATTTTATCGTTGCAGTTCTGGAATACCTGAGTTTCGCCGACATCGAAATCTCTTTTATGCAGTTGTTGGTGAGATCACCTCGACGCCACCCAGTACTGGGGCGGGAGTTCGGGAGTATTTCCATAACTCATATCACGGATGTTTTTCGAAGGTTGAGGTACACGATTTCCGAAGGTTTCTTGGTTATGTGTTGACGGATGGATACAGCTGGATCTAGGGATTGCTAGTTTGGGTGATATATTTTGTGTCCCCTGTATCCCCAACACCAGATTGCATAACCAGAAAGTTTCGGGAGTTTATAAGTGGGAATTCAAGTAGCCTTAGGATATCTTCCCGACAGACGCATGATATGAGATTGGGGTTCGACGTCTAGTGGTCCGCCTGTACACGGTTGGTTTTACAGTGGTCTCATAGTGTCTTAAAGAGTCCTTGGCTATGCCGACTCGGGGACGCTTCGTATGTCATGTGCACAGCCTTGTACATGATGGTGCTGTACGATCGAGCCCGTGTGGGCTCCACCACGAAAACTTCGGACGAAATCTCTATCATATGTTTGTTCCGGCTTATTCTGCAAGCCAATACTTTGTTTTGTTTTCAATTGTGGTATTCGAGTTGCTTCGAAGGCATATGTTGATTTCATATCTTTTTCAAGTGGCTTCTCAACTTATGGAAGTGTGATGATTTACTACAGAATTCATTCGTTCATCTTCGTTCGAATGTTTATTGTGAAGACTATATGTTGCAATTTCTATCCGTTGATTCTACTTGTCTATTTGTCTATCAAGATGCTAACGGATGTCGCCCTCTTCAGGATGGCTCCGCCAACGCGTCAGAATCCGGATCGCAATGAAGGGAGTCATGCGAACCCTCCGCCACCACCTGCGCCTCCGGAGGCATGGCAAGCTATCATGGCAGCCACCAACGCCAATGCTCAAATGATTCTACAACTCTTGCAAGAACGCACCCAAGGGCAAGGCAATCAAGGAAATCAAGGTCAAGGCAACAATCAGCCTCACTTCGCTACCCTCAACCAGTTTCTCGCAAATCAGCCCAAGTCTTTCAGCTACTGTGCCGAGGCCATGGATGCCGATGATTGGCTCGTGGACATCAACAAGCATTTTGAATGTAGCAATGTCAGGCCTGAGGACTATGTCAAGTTCGCTTCTTTTTAGCTCAAGGACCAAGCTGCTGATTGGTATCAACAATACAAAGATTCCAGAGGAGGTCGTGCGATCACTTGGACTGACTTCTGTCGGGACTTCAAAGCGCACCACATTCCACAAAGTGTTGTTGAGAGCAAGCGTGAGGAGTTCCGCAATCTCAAGCGAGGCAACATGTCTGTGTATCAATTCAACATCTAGTTTCAGAAACTTGCTCGCTTCGCTAAACAAGACGTTCCTGATGAAAAGAGCATGACCTATCACTTCAGAGGTGGCCTTAGAGAGGATCTGCAGTTAGCTCTCGTTCTTTTTGAGCCTACTCAGTTTGATCAATTCTACAACATGGCACTGAAGCAAGAGGCTGCTCAGCTCAAGTGTGAGGCTTCTATGAAGAGAGTCAGGGACGCAGTTCAGTCTTCTTCTTCCTCACTTGTGGCTGCTAAGCAACAGAAGTTTTGGTTCCCTCCTCCTCCTCCGTTTCGTCAGCCTTACCAGCAGAAGAACAAAGGTGGCCATGTTTCTTCCAACTCTGGCTATCAGAACAAGTCTCAGAATCAAGCTCCAAAGTCCAATGCTCCTTATCATCATCCACTCTTAGAGGTGACTTGCAACAGATGTCAGCAGAAAGGTCACTATTCTAACAAGTGCTTCAACCAAAGGCGTCTTCCGCCTCCTCCTCCTGTCAGATCTTCCAGCAATGCAGTGGTCAAGCATAATTCCAAGTTTGCAAAGGTGAACATGATGAATGCAGCTCAAGCGGAGGAATCTACTGATGTGATAATGGGTAATCTTCCTGTTAATGATATTCCTGCAAAAGTTCTTTTTGATACTGGTGCATCGCTTTCTTTCATATCAAGACCTTTTGCATCCAAGCATGAGTTGGTTTTTCAAGGTTTGCCTAGACCGTTAGCAGTTGTCTCTCTGGGCAAATGCATGAATGCAAGTTCCATGGTTCCGGATGTTTCCATTAAGATGGGGAACTATAAATTTCTGTCTTCTCTAGTTGTTCTTGGTGACTCGGATATTGATCTTATTCTCGGGATGGACTGGCTTTCTAAGCACAAAGCTCAGCTTGATTGTGCTGCCAGGGAAATTCAATTGACACACTCTTCTGAGGATGTGATTATTTATGCCGCTCGTGATGAAACCATTCGGTTATTTTCTCTCAATGAGAAGGGAGAATTGAATGCCATCTCTCAAATTCTAGTCGTTTGTGAGTATCAAGATGTCTTTCCAGAAGAGCTTCCGGGTATGCCTCCTCACCGGCCAGTTGAGTTCGTTATCGATCTTGAGCCAGGAACTGAACCCGTTTGCAAGCGTCCATACAAGCTTGGACCCAACGAGCTGAAGGAATTGAAGAAACAGCTCGATGAACAAGAGCGTCTGGGTTTGATCAGACCGAGTTCATCTCCATGGGGTTGTGGTGTTCTTTTTGTCGAGAAGAAGGATGGCACGAACCGACTTTGTGTCGACTACCGTCCATTGAACAAGAAGACAATCAAGAACAAGTATCCACTTCCCAACATCAATGAGCTATTCGAGCAACTCAAAGGTGCTAAAGTATTCTCCAAGCTTGACCTTCGTATGGGTTATCATCAAATTCGCATTCGTGAAGAAGATATTCCCAAGACAGCATTCAGAACAAGTTTTGGTTCTTATGAATATACTGTCGTGTCTTTCGGCCTTGTCAATGCTCCTCCAGTATTCTCTCGGATGATGAATTTCATCTTCAACCCCTATACCAATGAATTCGTCCTGGTGTATCTCGATGATATATTGGTCTTCTCCAAGAATAAGAAGGACCATGCCAAACATATGCGATTGGTGCTCGACAAGCTCAGAGAGTATAAATTCTATGCGAAGTTCTCCAAATGTGAGTTTTGGCTTGATGAAGTTCTTTTCCTTGGTCACATCATCTCTGCCAAGGGCATCGTTGTTAACCCCGAGAAGGTGTCCGCAATTGTGAATTGGGAACCTCCTCAGAATGTCAAGCAGCTCCGCAGTTTTCTTGGTCTTGCAAGCTATTGCCGAAGATTCGTTGAGAATTTCTCCAAGATTGCAAAGCGTCTTTCCAACCTCCTCCAGAAGCATGTGAAGTATGTCTGGTCTCCTGAGTGTGACGTTGCTTTCAACACTCTCAAAGAGAAACTAGTCACAGCTCCTGTCTTAACTCCTCCTGATGAATCCAAGCCATTTGAAGTTTTCTGTGATGCTTCTCTCCAAGGTCTCGGTGCTGTGTTAATGCAAGAGAAGAAAGTTGTGGCCTATACCTCTCGTCAGTTGAAGCCCAATGAGAAGAACTACCCCACTCACGATCTTGAGTTGGCGGCAGTTGTCCATGCATTAATAACGTGGAGACATCTCTTGTTGGGAAGACAAGTGGACATTTTCACCGATCACAAGAGTCTCAAGTACATCTTCACTCAGCCCAACCTCAACCTCAGGCAGACTCGATGGGTCGAAATGATTCAAGAGTACAATCCGAGTATTGAATATACTCCAGGCAAAGCCAATGTCATTGCAGATGCTTTGAGCAGGAAGGCTTATTGCAACAGCCTAATCCTCAAGCCATTCCAACCGGATCTTTGTGAAGCTTTCCGCAAGCTGAATCTCCAAGTTGTTCCTCAAGGCTTTCTTGCCAACCTCATAGTCTCTCCTACTTTGGAAGATCAAATTCGTGAGGCACAACTTCTTGATGCCATGGTGAAGAAGGTGAAACGTGGTATCGACAAGGGTCTTTCCAAATACAAGTGCTATCGCATTGATGACAGAGACACTTTATTCTTCGAGGACCGGATTGTGGTTCCTAAAGGTGATCTAAGGAAAGTCATTATGAACGAGGCGCACAATTCTCTTCTTTCCATTCATCCTGGAAGTACGAAGATGTATCATGACCTCAAGCAGTTGTATTGGTGGACTCGAATGAAGCGAGAAATTGCTCAGTTCGTGAATGAATGTGATGTCTGTCAAGAGTGAAAGCAGAACACCAATGACCAGCTAGTCTCCTCCAACCTCTTGCTATCCCAGAGTGGAAGTTTGATCATATCGAAATGGACTTCGTGACTGGTTTTCCAAAGTCCAAGCGCGGAAATGATGCTATCGTCGTTGTCATTGACAAGCTTTCTAAAGTGGCTCATTTCCTTCCAATCAAAGAATCCATCACAGCAGCTCAGTTGGCAGAGCTATACACCTCCAGGATTGTCTCCTTGCACGGCATTCCACAATTGATTTCTTCTGATCGTGGAAGCATCTTCACCTCTAAGTTCTGGGACTCCTTCCAGAAGGCCATGGGCACAAACATTCGCTTCAGCACAGCTTTCCATCCTCAAACTAGTGGCCAAGTCGAGCGAGTCAATCAAATTCTTGAAGATATGCTCAGGGCTTGTGTCATCTCCTTTGGCATGAAATGGGAAGATTGTCTTCCATATGCCGAATTCTCCTACAACAACAGCTTCCAAGCAAGTTCGGGCAAGGCCCCATTCGAGATTCTCTATGGCAGCAAGTGCCGTACTCCGCTCAATTGGTCAGAGACTGGTGAACTCCAACTTCTTGGCAATGACTTAATCACTGAAGCTGAAGAAATGTGTAAAGTCATCCGTGATAATCTCAAAGCCGCGCAATCGCGCCAGAAGAGTTACTATGATAGTAAGCACCGTGATGTGGCTTTCGAGATCGGAGACCATGTCTACCTCCGCGTCTCTCCAATGAAAGGCACTCGACGCTTCGGTATCAAAGGGAAGCTTGCCCCTAGATACGTGGGTCCTTTCAAGATCATTGGCAAAAGAGGCGACCTTGCCTATCAACTTGAGCTTCCTTCCAACTTCGCGAATGTGCACGATGTGTTCCACGTGTCACAGCTCCGCAAGTGCTTCAAGACGCCTGAGCGCACTATCAACTTCGAAGAGATTGACCTCCAAGAAGATTTGTCTTATCATGAGCACCCAGTTGCTATTCTTGAAGAAACTGAGCGCAAGACTCGCAACAAGTCAATCAAATTCCTGAAAGTGAAGTGGTCACACCATTCCGACCGGGAAGCCACCTGGGAACGCGAGGACCACCTCCGTTCCGAATATCCGGAGTTCTTTCAGTCCTAGATCTCGGGACGAGATCCTCTCGTAGTGGTGGAGTGTTGTAACACCCCGGATGTAACTTTCCATATTTGTAACTCCAACTCTTGCCATTTTCGGCTATGTGTTATGATATTCCATTCGTGGTCGGGTTTTGTCTTTCGTTTTGCATTTTGTTCATGTCATGCATATCATATCATGTCATCATGTGCATTGCTATTTGCATACGTGTTCATCTCATGCATCCGAGCATTTTCCCCATTGTCCGTTTTGCAATCCGGCGCTCCCATCTCCTCCGGCGCATCCCTCTTGTTTTCTTTCGTGAGCGGGTGTCAAACATTCTCGGAATGGACCGAGGCTTGTCAAGTGGCCCTAGTATACCACCGGGAGACCACCGGTCAAGTTTCGTTCCATTTGGAGGTCGTTTGGTACTCCAACGGTTAACCGGGTAACCGCAGATGCCTTCTTTGTGTTGCAGCAAAACCCCCTCTCTAAACAGCCCAAACCCCACCAAACTCTCTTCCATGCTGTAGGTCGTTCGATCCCGATCGTGTGGGCGAAAACGGCACCTCATTTGGACTCTCCTAGCTCCCTCTACCTATATATATGCATCTCCCCCGAAAAACGTTCGCAGGCAAACCCTAACCCGCTCCCCTCGCGTCGCGCCGGACGTGTCCGCCGCCACCGGACACCTCCCCACCGCCGCGCCCGACGAATCAGG
>NC_057799.1:386900113-386955033 GCF_018294505.1 Triticum aestivum | reverse complement strand
GCCGCCGCGCCACCGCGTCTCCTCCGCCGTCGCCAGCGCCGCCGCGCCGTCCACCTCCTCCTTCGGCGCCCGAGCGGCTCCTCTTCCCCCCGACGACGGCCGCCGCGGCCTCCCTTGCCTCTCCCGTCGCCGGCGAGCTCCATCGAGGCCGACCCCCGATCTAGATCCAGAAGAACTCCCGTGCGTTGACTTTTCCCGAACCCTTGAGATTTTCTCCAAGTCATTTTCTATCACAGCATGTGCACTTGTTCATAGCATCGTAACTCTCTGCATATAGCTCCGTTTCGCGCGTGTAATATACCGAATTGTTCACCTCGTGATGCTCAACATTTTGTTCAATTGAACCATGTTCATTAGAGGCCATATTGATGCCCAAATCTCTGGTGCAAGAGTGCTAGTTGCTGTTATCTGCTGGTTCTTAGCAGAACTTGGAGATTTGTTATTTTTGTATCATTTAATCTGTGCATCTTATGGGCATGAGCTCTACATGTGTTTTGTTGTATGCCATGCCATCTTTCCAAGGGTGTATGCCATGTATTTTTGTGATCTCTGTGGTGACTAGCACAACCATGCAAACTAGGCCCCGTAATGTTTCTGATTTCAGGGACTTACTAATTTCTGTCTGTCTGCTGTTATTTTGTTGCCATGTAAACTTGATGCTACAGATAGATCCATGCATATTTTGGAGATGTTCAGTAAGGATGATTGGTAGATATAGTTGTAATTGACCCATTCCTGCACTTGTTTGCAATTATGGAGTGCCATAGCATGACTCAATCTTACTCTACGTTTGCTACAAAATATTTCTGGCAGATTCTTAACATGATATGCAATTTTGCCAAGCTTGTTGTAGTTGATCCATACATGCTATGTACTTTCTCTTGCCATGGATAGCTTAATAAACAGGCCATCTTGCTGTAGGTATGATTGTTTTGTCATGCATTGCTTTGTGGTGAGTGCATCAAACTCACCAAGATGCCCTCATATTATTGTTTCTGCCATGCTCTGTTTTCTGCCAAGTCTGAAACCTGTTAACAGAACTTGCTATGTTTACATGCTTGCCATCATATCTTCTGGATCTTTTTGACTTATGGTCAGTAAGGGACTTTTGTCATATGCATTTAGTAGAATACTGTCATGCCTTGTTTTGCTATGTTAACTTCCTGTAGCATGTTGTTTTCGTGCTCTGAACATTGCTACCTGATGCTGTTTTCTGCCATGTCCAGTAATTTCACCAAGTCCGTGAACCTGTTATCTTATGCCCTTTTGCCATGCTTGTTTGAGCTTGTTATGTTGTGAACTAGCCATAGCTCAGTGTTCATCTTTTGTCAAGCATCTCCTGTAGATTACTTTCATATGCTTTTTTGCTACGTTGGAGTGATGTAGCTTTGTTACTTGTAGCATTTTATGTGCTATCATGCTGTTAATCGCAGATTCGTGTCATTCTTGTTTTGCTTGCCATTTGCAAACCGTGCATCCGTTTCCGGTGATCTTTATATCGATTTCAACCGAAATCATCTCATCTTTCCAGTGGCATACTTGGTTTGCCAAGTTACTACCTTGTTCATCATTTCCCTTCCGGAGCACGCATATGCATCGCATATCATATCTTGCATATCATTCATGTTTTGCATCATGTTGCTTGTGCATTTCTCGTGATTGATTGTGGTTCCGTTTGCTTGTGCTCTTGTTTTGGGTAGAGCCGGGAGACGAGTTCGTGAACGAGGAACCTGTTGAGTACGCTTACGAGGATCAAGCTCTCGACAACTCTGAGAACCTTGCAGGCAAGATGACCACCCCTCGAAATCACTTCTATCTTTGCTTTGCTAGTTGTTCGTTCTATTGCCATGCTGCGCAACCTATCACTTGCTTTATCATGCCTCCCATATTGCCATGTCAGCCTCTAACCATCCTTTCCTAGCAAACCGTTGTTTGGCTAAGTTACCGCTTTTGCTCGGCCCCTCTTATAGCGTTGCTAGTTGCAGGTGAAGTTGAAGTTTGTTCCATGTCGGAACATGGATATGTTGGGATATCACAATATCTCTTGTTTAATTAATGCATCTATATATTTGGTAAAGGGTGGAAGGCTCGGCCTTATGCCTGGTGTTTTGTTCCAGTCTTGCCGCCCTAGTTTCTGTCATACCGGTATTATGTTCCTTGAGTTTGCGTTCCTTACGCGGTTGGGTGATTTATTGGACCCCCTTGATAGTTCGCCTTGAATAAAACTTCTCCAGCAAGGCCCAACTTTGGTTTTACCATCTGCCACCTAAGCCTTTTCCCCCGGGTTTTCGCGAGCCCGAGGGTCATCTTTATTTAAACCCCCGGGCCAGTGCTCCTCTGAGTATTGGTCCAACCTGTGAGTCGCTGGTGGCCACCAGGGGCAACTCTGGTCTGGTCTACCGGAAGCTTGGACAATCCGGTGTGCCCTGAGAACGAGATATGTGCAGCTCCTATCGCGATTTGTCGGCACATTCGGGTGGCTTTGCTGGTCTTGTTTTACCATTGTCGAAATGTCTTGTAAACCGGGATTCCGAGACTGATCGGGTCTTTCCGGGAGAAGGTTTATCCTTCGTTGACCGTGAGAGCTTATGATGGGCTAAGTTGGGAGACCCCTGCAGGGTATTATCTTTCGAAAACCGTGCTCGCGGTTATGAGGCAGATGGGAATTTGTTAATGTCCGGTTGTAGAGAACTTGTCACTTGATCCAATTAAAATACATCAACTGTGTGTGTAGCCGTGATGGTATCTTCTCGGCGGAGTCCGGGAAGTGAACACGGTTTGAGTTATGAATGACGTAAGTAGGAGTTCAGGATCACTTCTTGGTCATTCCTAGAGGACGACCGTTCCGTTGCTTCTCTTCTCGCTCTCACTTGCGTATGTTAGCCACCATATATGCTTATTGCCTGCTGCAGCTCCACCTCATTACACCATCCTTTTCCTATAAGCTTAAATAGTCTTGATCTCGTGGGTGTGAGATTGCTGAGTCCTCGTGACTCACAGATTCTACCAAAACAGTTGCAGGTGCCGACGATGCCAGTGCAGATGATGGGATCGATCTCAAGTGGGAGTTCAATGAGGAACGTGGTCGTTACTATGTGTCTTTCCCTGATGATCAGTAGTGGAGCCCAGTTGGGATGATCGGGGATCTAGCATTTGGGGTTATCTTATTTTCATTTGGATCTTGACCGTAGTCGGTCTATGTGTGTATTTTGGATGATGTATGGATTATATTTATGTATTGTGTGAAGTGGCGATTGTAAGCCAACTCTTTATCCCATTCTTGTTCATTACATGGGATTGTGTGAAGATGACCCTTCTTGCGACAAAACCACAATGCGGTTATGCCTCTAAGTCGTGCCTCGACATGTGGGAGATATAGCCGCATCATGGGCGTTACAGCCTCCGTGAGCTATCACTCTGACCATTATGTAGGCTACTTGTTGATTTCCAAGTTAGGCCAAAAGCCTAAGCTTGGGGGAGTACTATTTCCACCGACATTACATTCATGTTCATACATTTCATTCCGGTCGTCGGTGTCCACACTTTTTCATTGTATTATCCATGCTAAATCTATTTTCTCGCTTTTCTTGTGTGTTTGAAAAACTTTGAGAAAATGCAAAAATATTTCCTGCTTGTTTTCGGTTTTTCTTCCTAGTTTAATTGCTGTAGTATCTAAAAAGAAAACCAAAAAGATTTCCTTGTTCTTCTTTTCCTTGTTGGGAGCTTTCCCGTGTAAATAGTTTTTCTCGTTTTTGTTTTTCTTTCTTTAAGTTGCTTTCTTTCAGAAAAACCAAAAACTCAAAAAATATTTCAGTGTGTTTCTCTGAATCTCTTTTCTTTTTATTGAGTCATACCGAGGAGAAGACCATGATGAAAATGTTGAGTGGCTCTCATACGCATTATTGTTGATCTAACAAAGAGCCCATTTTACTTTGTCTTATCTTGTTGAATAAAATGTTTGCAGATTCCAGCTTAGTCCATGGTAGTCTTGCACTTTTATTATTTTCATATCGTTCGGTCGTGCAAGTGAAAGGAAATAATGACGATATTTGATGAACTGACTGTGGCAGAGAGAAACAGGTATGAACTCGATTTGTTCTGTTTTGTAAATATGTTTAACCTAGTATCCATGATTCAGCCTATTATGATCAAACATGTTTGCAATGACAATTAGAGATTATAGTTTCTCATGCCATGTATAAGTAGCTAGGAGTGGATAATGATTTATCTTGGATGTCAACATTTCGTTAAAATGATTGTGATGTAGTATGATGATATGGTATCCTCCTCTGATTGTTTGAGTGGCTTGACTTGGCACATGTTCATACATGTAGTTGAATCAAAACCAACATAGCCTCTATGATATTTATGTTCATGGTGTTCATATCCTACTCATGCTAGTGTCCAATGTTACTTATGCATAATGCATGTTCATGACCATTGTTGCTCTCTAGCTGGCCGCTTCCCAACCTAATTGCTAGCCTTCGCCTGTACTAAGCGGAAATACTGCTTGTGCATCGAAATCCTGAAACCCAAGTTATTCCAGATGAGTCCACCATATCTACCTATATGCGGTATTACCCTGCTGTCACTTGTAAATTTGCATGTGTCACCTCTAAAAACTTCGAATAAATATCCTTTTTGTGTGCGTGGATTGTTCATGGAGCGACAGGAGGTAGTTAGTATCTTCCATACTAAGCGGGTTATTCTCATGAGGAGCGTTTATTTACTCGTCATTGCACGAGAGGGGCGGTAATAGGGATTCCCAGTCCCAAACTGAAAAATGAAAAGAGCTCACAAATAATCAAACAAAAACTCCTGCGGACTAATAACCTTTACTTTATCGCTTGGGAAACGCCGCTAATGTGTTTAGCATGGAAGATATCAATAACTGATGGTCGTGAAGTAAGCAGGAAGGGTGCATTTCTCGAAATTTAATTTACCTCTGTGTTAAAAACTTGAGCTTTGGCACCTCTGCAAATCACTGTTTCCCTCTGCGAAGGGACTATCTATTTACTTTTATGTCGTGTCATCACCTTCTCAAATAAGTGCCAGAACCTGAGAGCACTGTTGTCATGCTCATGCATTGTGTGTAGCTAATGTTGGGTGCATCATGAGTGGATATTTTCTACCATGAATTACAATGTTTAGTCGCTACTTGAACTTTGGAGGTGCTCTGCATTTATGTTTTGCGGTCTCACAAAGGGCTAGCGAGATACCACTATTGTCATATTATATCATGGTTGTTTTGACAACATGTTGTGGTTTGAGATATCTTATTATTGCTCGCTAGCTGATTATGTCGTTGATATGAGTTAATATAATTTTTAAGAGTTATTGTCGACATGGTTAGTTATAACCTTGGCTGAAAACCTGGGTGCTGTTTAAGCTTATTTATGCAAAAAAGAGCAAAAGAGTTCATAAAAGTTTTTCTTTTTCACTTTCAGTTTATCAAGGAGTAGATATGATCGTTATGAACGAAGACCCTCTCGTAGAAGCAAGGATTCGGAAAGGAAGGATAAGTCATCAAAGAGCTACACAAGACGAAGACATCAAGCTCACGTTGGTGAATGGGTATCCGGTTCCGACTCCGACAACTACTCCGAGAGAAGCTATCACTCTGACTCCGACTATAATCAATATGAAGGTGTTGCCGGTCTTGCACTTATGTCATCCAACTCCTACAACATACTTGACTCACCAATGAAGGAACTGGACGATGCTTCATGGCTAAAGACCCCAAGGTATCACAAGCCGAGTATGTTGATTTCAATAGCGACGAAGATGATTTGCTAGGTGATGATGATTTACTTGTTGACAAAACTAGTGATGAAAACTATGATGAACTTGCTAGTAAGCATACTAATCAAGATGAAACGAATGACAATGATAAGAAGGAGATTGAGCGTCTAACTAAAGAACTAACACTCTTAAGTTAGCTCATGAAACAACTCTAGAGGATCATATAGAGCTCCTAAGGACTCATGAGAAGCAACGCTTCGAGAAGCTAAATTTAGAGCAAGAGCATGAGTTTCTAGAAGCTATCAATGATGATCTTCGAAAGAAGAGTTCTTCTTATCTTGCCAAACGTCTCGTCTTGTCTAATTATATGCCTCAAGTAAAATCTAGCAACAAGAGCAAGAAAGATTCTTCCTCTAGTAGTAACAATAATCATGTTAAATCTGATATTGTTGCTTCTAGTACTTATCTTGATTCCACTAATGATTCTCTTAGCCAAGTTACACTTGAGCAAGAAAAGAACCTATTGAAGGGAATTATAGAGAAAGGTGTTTACAAGAGCCTTGCCAGAAATAAGCAATTTGAGGAATTGTACGCAAGCAAGGAAGACACCGGAAGAACCAAGGTGTTGGTTTTGAACGAAAGTTCAACGCCAATGGAGTTGAGTGGGAAGAAGATCAATACCCTAAGATGAAGTTTGTTCCTCAACAAGAGAAGTATGACCCCACTTCTTTCAAGGGAACAGAAGCTCAAGATGATCTTCCACCACAAGACCACAAGCTAAAAGGCAATGACAAGCTTCAAGAAGAGATTGATTCATTTTAAGAAGCTCCTAAGACCATGGTCAAGTGGGTTCCCAAGACTACGTCAAGTTCTACATCATCAAGTATGACTACAACTCCAAGGATTCCCATCAAGTTGATGTGGATCCCAAAGAAGAAGAACTAGAGTGTTCTTGAGGGTGACTCCGCCAACATACTTCACTCATATTCATTTTGGAAAGGACTTGTGCAATCAACTTTCATATCTTGCACTAGTTCATGGAGTCACAAACCCTCTTGTTGGTAAGACAAGGGACAAGGTAACCTAATGCTTTCATGGACATCATCATATGTGCAATTCACTCTATGTCTATGGATATCCTTGTATGTTCCTTGTAGGACTAACCCATATAGGTATTGAAAGTGCAACACTCCAATGGATTGCTCCAAAGGATCTACATCAACATTTAGCATCCACATCTTCACTATCTACATGAAGTCATCATCAACAAAACCCAAGGTTAGTTCATCCCTCTTAGGGGGGATATCACATCTAGGGGGAGCTTTTATCGAAGAATTGAGCTAAAGCAACTCTAATGGGATGAACACATCAATGCATTGTGTAAAAGTGGCAACCCCACTTGTGCTTAAACGATGAGTATGACCTATGATCAAATGTTCTCATTTGACTCCTCAGTAGACATACTCATATACAGATGACCTAGTCATCGCCAATTGCTTGATAGATGCTAGAATTGTTTTTGCATGCTTTGTCACATATTTCGTTTGCTATCTTATTGTGTGAGCATGTTGCTTGCATAATTTGTCCATTCGAGGACATCAATTTGTTGTTTTTGATCGTCTGGTTTTTGTTGGCCAAATAGATGGACAAGAATGCCTAAGAACCTTCTCTAGCTATCTATGCTTTTCTCATCTCAAACTCTATTCATGCTACATCACAAAATTTGTACAAGTCTTTTTTGGACCCTCCGGGTGAGGAGCACTCAGAGTCACTGATATGTCTCCGTCGTATCTACTTTTCCTAATGCTTTTCCTCTTGTTTTGGTCTCTAGTTTGCATGATTTGGATGAAACTAACCCGGACTGACGCTGTTTTCAGCAGAACTACCATGCTGTTGTTTTTTGTGCAGAAATAAATGTTCTCGGATTGGAACGAAATTTTGCGAGGAATTTTTATACAAATAAAGATAATATCTGGAGCCAAGAACTACTGGAGGGGGGCACCTGGGTGGGCACAACCCACCAGGGCGAGCCCCCCCTCCAGGCACGCCCAGGTGGGTTGTCCCCACCTGGTGGCCCCGCAGACCCTGAAACCGACGCTATAAAATCACATTTGTCCAGAAAAAATCAAGGAGAAAGAATTATCGCGTTTCATGAGACAGAGCCGCCGCCACCTCCTGTTCTTCATTGGGAGGCCAGATCTGGAGTCCGTTTGGGGCTCCGGAGAGGGGGATCTTCGATCTTCCTCATCAGCAACCCTTCTCCATCGCCAATTCCATGATGCTCCCCTCTGGGAGGGAGTAATTCCTTTGTAGGCTCGCTGGTCGGTGAGGAGTTGGATGAGATTCATCATGTAATTGAGTTAGTTTTGTTAGGGCTTGATCCCTAGTATCCATTATGTTCTGAGATTGATGTTGCTATGACTTTGCCATGCTTAATGCTTGTCACTTTGGGCTCGGGTGCCATGATTTCAGATCTGAACCATTTATGTTATCACCATTATATCTATGTTCTAGTTCCGATCTTGCAAGTTATAGTCACCTACTACGTGTTATGATCCGGCAACCCCGGAGTGACAATAGTCGAGACACTTCCCGGTGATAACCGTAGTTTGAGGAGTTCATGTATTCATCGTGTGTTAATGCTTTGTTCCGGTTCTCTATTAAAAGGAGGCCTTAATATCCCCTTGTTTCCAATAGGACCCCGCTGCCACGGGAGGTTAGGACAAAAGATGTGATGCAAGCTCTTTCCATAAGCACGTATGACTATTTACAGAATACATGCCTACATTATATTTATGAACTGGAGCTAGTGCCGTATCGCCCTAGGTTATGACTGTTATATGATGAATATCATCCAACGAATTCACCAATCCAATGCCTACGAATTTCTCTCATATTGTTCTTGCTAAGTTACTACTGCTATTGTTACTGCTGCACTTGCTACAAAATCATTGCTATCACTGTTACCGTTACTATTTCTATTGCTACTACTATCAAAACTATCATACTACTTTGCTACTGATCACTTTGCTGTAGATAGTTAATCTCCAGGTGTGGTTGAATTGACAACTCAGCTGCTAATACTTACAAATATTCTTTGGCTCCCCTTGTGTCGAATCTATAAATTTGGGTTGAATACTCTACCCTCGAAAACTATTGCAATCCCCTATACTTGTGGGTTATCAGTCACCAATCCGTTAAGGGCTGCCTTCCAAAACCTTCTTGTGCAATACGGACAGACCAACTCACTCCTACTCAGCCCCACCGCAATCACCAGATTGATCTAGGTTTTCATCTCGGTGATACCGATTAGAATGACTCGGCCCCACCTAGTTGCACTAACTGCATGCAGTTTTGCATCTCGGCGCCACCAAACCATTCCATTCGATGCCACCGAATGGGTATATATACTATGCGTACCCGTACGATTAAAAATTTCTTCAAACCGCACGAGCTCGTGTCCCAGTGCTGCCGCCCCTTGGTCGCCGGATCATCGCCGTCTCCGCCTGTGCGCCTCTGCCGCAGGTCTCCACCGCCGTCAACGGGATTCTCCACCGCCGTTGCCATCGTAGCGAATCGTCACCAAGTTAGGGTGCGGTTCGACCCCTTTGTGGTAATTCCGTTCTCTGATTCAATGCACAAAGACAATGCCTAGATTCTTGCCATGAATGAAAGCTTTCTATCCACAGATAAACTTCCATAGATTAGACTTGATGAAAAAAATTAGGATTGGGTTTCCGCCGAGCTCATCTCGGACCGACCGAAATGAAGTTTTCGGTCCCACCGATTGAACTTGGCCATTGCACTTAGTACAACTCGGTGCCACCAAAGTGTACTGATCGGTGAGACCGAAAGCAAAACCTTAGTGAAACCCTAGCATCTTGGAGTCACCAAACTGCAACGCGGTCTGACTGATGTTGTGTGTTTAGACTCTGTTAGTGCTTTGATGTCACCGAGATTTTCATATCGGTAGCTCCGAAATGCTTTCTGTAGAAAACTAAAACTAAGATTTTGACTCGATCTTTTTGCAAAACAATCTGCTTTTTGTGATGCTCATCCACTATGCCCATACCTATCTATTCACAGGGTCTGTTTGCAAAGATGTCTGAAGCCAGTGACAACCAGAACAGGTCAGAGGAGCAAGTTAATCTCAGTGGGGGCACAACCCCTAGTGGAAGCTATGATGATGGCAGTAGAAGCACTCCTAGCAATCTGCCCAAAGCTGCCACTAGACAGAAAAAGAAGAGAACCTCAGAGAGTGAGGATGAAGACTTTGTGGTTGAAGAGGAAGTAACCTCAAAGAAGAAAGTGCTGAAGAAAGAGTATGTTGCTGCTGCCACAAAGCCAGGTCTCCAGAAGAAAGCTCCTGCCAGGAGAGATCCTATGTCAAAAGTCAGAAAGTCAACTGTTACTCAAGAAACAATGAAGTTCACACTTGAACAGTGTGATGATGAAGAGGCTGCTGGAAAGAAGAAGAAGAGAGCTAGGACAACAACTGTAAGGTGCTTGGCAAGCCTTCCATGAGGGAAGAGGAAGAGGAGGAAGAGGAACCAGCTGCACCCCCTGCCAAAACTCAGAAGTTGATGGTTGATGCCATGAAATCAACCGGTGCACCCTGCAAGCCAAAGCCCAAAGCTCCAGCTCCTGCAGCTAAGACTACTGCTCCAAAGAGATCCACCAGAAACATCCCAGCTACAGAGAAGAACAAGGCCCCAATGCTAGAGGTTCAAGAAGATGAAGATCCCCAAGTGCTTAGGAAGTTGAAGCCCAAGATTCGAAATCATAATGATGAAAATCCAGTGGCTGAGAACATGAAGGTGAGGAAAGATAGTGGACTAAGAGCATGGAGGAAAGTTGATCCATATGCCGCAAGGAGAAGAACTGCTGTTGACTATCATTTCCACACCAAGATTTCTATGAGACAATTTTGCTTGACAAGAAGCCAATCGTAAGCAACATGAAGTGGGTGGATTGGAAGTACATAGATGCTAATGAGGACTACTTCCCCCATGTTCATGAGAGTTTTAGATTAACATGTGTTGATGCTTTTGTGGGACAAAAGCTAACCAAGTGGAATGATGAAAATGGTGATGCAATTTTACTCCACTGCACACTTCTATCCAGATGGGAAGATTGTGTGGATGGCTGAGGGAATTAGATACCAGTCATCAATCTTAGAGTGGGCTGCTCTTATCAATGCTCCAAAGGAGTATGAGAATGACGTGGATGTATATGGAAAGCCCAGGATGGACCATAACGCAATGGTACATATGTACAAGCCCATCCCTGATAAAGCATTGGAAACACACAAGTTTGGCTCCATATACTATCTGCTTGCTGGTTTGGCCACAAAAAACTATATTTTGAGGCACACCTTGTTGCCTAAGTCTGGAGATGAGAGGATGATCCATGGCCACTCCATCAACCTGCTGCATTTGTTTGATAATCCACAGAAGTTCAAAGTCATGAGCCTGATTGTAGAGACAATCAAAAGGACTGCTGCTGATCAAATAAGATCATGTGGATATGCACCACACATCCAGATGCTTATCAACTCCAAGATTGGTACAAGCACATATCTGCTTGACAGAGAGCACCTTCCTCTCTAGGCAGAATTTGAGGATAATGAAGTGGTGATGGATGCTTCACACCCAACTTCAGTTGAAGCTCAAGAGAAGGCTGAGAAAGCAAAGGTAGACAAAGCAGCAAAGGTAGCAAGTGCACTTGATGCATCCATTGTGAAACTCAAGACCAAGCAAGATCAACTGAAATATCTACTACAACCAACTCCGAGGATTGAGAAGAGATTGGCCAACTAAACCAAGAATCAGGAGAGCCTAGAGCGGATATTGGAAGATAAGGTGTATAATCTTGATGTCAAGGTCATTGAGATACAATCAATTGTTGATAAGTTGCGAGATGATGTTGAGGATAGTGACGACAGACCTACCACTGATAGATTTCAGATAGTGCTAAGGGCACAGAGGTCTACTGCTGAGCCAGTTGCAGATATCAGGACTACACACTCTGCTCCAGCCGCCACTGCCACAGTGCCACCCCCAGTGTCCACTCCACCTGCTCAACAGACATCAGCTGAGGCATTTGCAGAAGCCGTTCTCTCAACACCGTCTATGTAGACCGGAGCCGCAAGCCAGAAGACCCCTTCAGGAGCTCCCAAAGATCATGTCTAGAGTGCCATATAGCACTATACGTTTTCAAGCTTTTTGGCAACTTGTTGCCAAAGGGGGATAAAATGTATATATCACAGGCTTCGAGAGAGAGAGAGAGAGAGAGAGCTTTTTTTGCCTCTTTGTTGGTTTTTATTGCTTCGCTACTTATTGTCTTATGCTCATGAGATACTATGTGTGGTGATGTGTTTGATCATACTATGTTTAATGTGTGCTTGAATGCCTATTCCTATGATTGCTTATGTATGATCATTCGCTTGTATCTTTCACTACAAAAAAAGACACATCCGTGACATTTTGGGCCGAACGAAATTTTTTCTGTCATACTTATGACACTTCTATGATGATAATTGTGCAAAACCCGGTTTCATCATAGATGTGGTGGGCTCCTACTTCTATGACAAAAAATAATGACAGAAAATGGGCATTTCGTCCTGGGCGGGCCGGAGACGCAGCTGCATGACATTCTTTGGGTCGTCCATGACGGAAAAAACCGTGGTAGAAGCGAGGGCGAGGAAAATATCGGGGTGTTCCCGGTTACGGTGGGTGGTCGGGGCCGAGCGATGCGCGTTTCTCTCATACACGCTCGCGCATGGGTGCGAGGCATTGGGCTCTAACTGAACCTGAGCGATTGCACTGCAGGCTACGCGTTACTGAACCCGAGCGATCGATCGATGGCTGTTAACTGAACCCGATCGAGCGATTCCTTCGCTACTGCTGCTAACTGAAGCCGATCGATGCTACCCCTGGATGAACAGTGAGTGTTGCTGGGGGGGTTTGGATGAACAGTTCCAGATGGGGGTGGATGAACAGGACCCCGTGGTGTTGCCTCTGGATGAACAGGACCCCGATCGATCGAGCCGGTTGGGGCTGGATGAATAGGACCCCGTGGAGGGCTGGATGAACAGGACCACCCCGTGGAGGGCTGGATGAAAAGTAGACGATGGAGGGCTGGATGAACAGTAGCCCGTGGAGGGGTGGTTGAACAGGAGCCCGTGGAGAGGGCTCGTTGAACAATAGCCGGTGGAGTAGTGCACGGTGGAGGCTGGATGAACAGGAGCCCATGGATGAACAGTCGCAGGTGGAGGCTGGAGGAGGTCGACGGTGGATGAACTGTAGCCCGTGGAGGCTGGAGGGGGTCGACGGTGGAGATGAACAGTATCCCGTGGAGTCCTGTTTTGCGGTACGCCACACCCCTCCCGATGAACAGGACCCCCATTTCGACCGTAGCACTCCAACACAAGTCCGTTTCCTCCATTTTGCGGTACGACACACCCCTCCCGATCAACAGGACCCCGTTTCGACCGTAGGAGGTCCGTTTCCTCCGTTTTGCGGTACGCCAGACCCCTCCCGATGAACAAGATCCCGTTTCGACCGTGGCCGGTCGAACACAAGGCCGTTTCCTCCGTTCTGCGGTATGCCAGGCCTCGTTTCCATCGGCTGTTCTGTCCAAGCCGGTTGGCTCCCACGCGTTCCGTTGCCTCCCGATGAACACGACGCATTCCGTTGCCTCCCCATGAACACGACGACGACGCAGTTTCTCCGTTCTGACCCAGCCATGTACACGAGCCCTGGCCGTACGTATGCGCGAGTAGGCGTTCGAGACCCCGCCCGTATGTACGTACGTGGCCATATTTTCTTTCTTGCACACTGGCCGCTGTACGTATGTGTACATGCTACGTGCGCGCCTCTACATCGACCAGTATGTACGTACATGTTCGCGACTAGAATGACAATGCTACGTACGCTTCGACCAGGTGGGTCCTGACTGTCAGGCACTTCCTTGCGTCCGAAGATATAGCTGGTGGGTCCCAGCAGTCAGGGGGGCGAATCTTTTTTTGCCCGGACGCACTTCCTTGCGTGCGAAGATGTAGCTGGTGGGTCCCAGCAGTCAGGGGGAAACGTTTTTTTCACGAAATACGGTGGCCTGTCCGGTGGGTCCCTGCTGTCAGGTGTAGGAATAATTATTTTGCGCGTAATAAGGAGGCACTTCCTTGCGGCTGCCGTGGACCCAGCTGTCAGGCTTCCATGTACAGTACTCTTCCGATGGAAGTCGTTCCTTGACCACGTTGACCACGCCGCGCCGAGAGCACCAGGGTGGTGGACGACGACGAGGCCTAGGAAGGGGACGACGCGGAGCCGGGGAAGACGCGGCAGTGGAAGCCCGCGCGGAGAGGAGTACGAGGGTTCACTGGTTCGGCTGCGGTGTGAGGCTGCCGTCGCCGCAGGGCCTGGCCAGCGATGGGAATAGTAGGGGCGGTGAGGCCTTCGCGGCAGCACAGCCAGCCACGGGAGGTAGGAGAATGCGGCATGACTGGCGCTGCTTTGCGCAGCTGGAGCAAGAAGACCAGAGGTTGAAGAAGCACTACGGCCATTGGATGGACATCGTACGGTCACTGGAGCTAGAATCGTTCATATTGACTAAGTTGACAAAGCACTCCGTCCCCGTCAACTTAGTAGGTCCACAAGTCAGCCTCCCACCAAGGTGGGTCCCAACTAGTAGGGGGAGTATTCATTTTTTTGTGCGTAATAAGGAGGCACTTCCGGTGGATCCGAGCTGACAGCGGGGGGAATGTTTTTTTCACGAAATACGGTGGCCCGTCCGGTGGGTCCCAGCTGTCAGGAGGGAAACATTTTTTTCGACAAATACGGTGGCCTGTCTGGTGGGTCCCTGCTGTCAGGTGAAGGAATAACTATTTTCAGCATAATAAGGAGGCACTTCCTTGCGGCTGCCGTGGACCCAGCTGTCAGCCTCTCCACGTACAGTACTCTTCCGATGGAAGTCGTTCCTTGACCACGTTGATCACGCCGCGCCGAGAGCACCAGGGCGGTGGACGACGGCGAGGCCTAGGAAGGGGAGGACGCGGAGCCGGGGAAGACGCGGCAGTGGATGCCCACGCGGAGAGGAATACGAGGGTTCACTGGTTCGGCTGCGGTGTGAGGCTGCCGTCGCCGAAGAATAACAGGGGGTGTGGGTGAGTAGAGGGATGCCCTGGCCAGCGGTGGGAGTAGTAGGGGGCGGTGAGGCCTGCACGGGAGGCGGGAGCAGGCGGTCCCGCTGGCACTGGATTTGGCGGCTGGAGCAAGAAGATCAGAGATTGAAGAAACACGACGGCCGTTGGATTGACATCCAACGGTTACGTCTGCTAGAATCGTTTGTTGACGTATATAATAACTAAAAAAATCTAGCATACACGTCAACTTAATAGGCCCACAAGTTAGACCATTCCCTCTTTTTTTAATAATTTATATACAGCTCATTGCGACTTCTTATGCAATTTATTGCAGTCCGTTTTTTTGGTTGGCCAGGGCCAATTTCGCATATTTCTGTGGGTTCCAAACTATTTTTAATACCGAAATGTCAAGCCAGATTTAAAGTACTTTGAAGATATATTTAAATTAGGTTAATGCCCAGTGAAATAGAAATCTGAAAATGTGAATTTTTTTAGAAATTATAAAGTAATTGCCAATTTGTCATCTGTTTTTATATTTACAACCCATTTCATATTACTTTCAAGATTTGCAGGCGTCTTGAAAGAGTTGCAGCCCATCAGGGCGTAGAAAAATAAGTAGGCCTGGCTTGGGTATTCTTCAGAAAAAATAAACTGGGCTCATTTTCACAAAGAAAAAATAGCTGGGCTGGTCACATGGTGAACATAAAATATAAGCCTGGGCTAGTCGGGCCACAGCCCAGTTCAAACCCTCCTCCGTCTCAACAATAATAATAAAAAATACTGCTCGAGCAGCTACGTCCTAGGTGTCAACCGATCTTGTGTTGTTTTCTTGTGTATTGACTATACACGCTCACAATGTCGTGGGTCCCAGATGTCAGGAAAACACTAGGAGGAAGCATTTTACTTTTCCATACGCTGACATGGTGGGCCCCTACTGTCATCCTCTCCACGTACTTCTGCCGATTCCTGTTGTTTGTTGACCATGTTGACAACGCGAGAGGGCGGCGCCGCGGCGAGCGCACCAAAGCGCGCGGAGGACGACGGCGAGGCGTCGGACGTCAACGTTAACAGGAGACGGTGGGGCGGCGATGCATGCGCTGAGGCGCAGCCTGCCGTGGAAGGCGGAAGCAGGCGGCCTTGCCGGCGCTGGTTTGGTTTTGGCTGCTGGAGGAAGACAGGACCAAAGAAACACGACAGACTGTAAAAGCAACAGGAGTACTTAACAACCTTAACTAAAACCAGCAGGGGCACTTAGCAACCATAGCTGAAAGCAGTATGAGTACTTATACAGGTTCAACCGTACAAAGCACGCCTCGAACAGTGCTACTTTGCCTACAGTTAACCAAGGGTGAGGCCGCCAAGCCCCAGGACAAGGCCCAGGTGCCACCCCGCGCATCCACAACCTTCTGAAAGCGGCTTCATCTCGCAATGTGGTCAATAAACAGGATATTCGCTTTAGAGCCATGGAAAAGCAGGAACATAATCTTCTGTCCTATTCTCCAAGATGGACGGGCCTTCATTATTTGATACCACCCATGAATAAGTATCTTTTCACCTCCAAGGGGAATGGAGTAGGTCGACATAAACATCATGTTGTGACCAAGCGCAAGTCTGACCCGACCATGGTCAGGCATCTGTATAGGAACAATAGAACTGGGCAGTTTCTGTTTCAAGAAGATCACAACTGTAAAACTGTGTATAAGCAATAGTTTATGAACAACATATATAATAGAAAATAGCTCATACCATAAGTTTCTCGACACAGTTGGACCTGTTCAACGAGTGCAGCAGTGGCACACATATCCCACGTGGCCTTCCACCATTGAAACGCCCCACAAGGACCTCAAGATGATCAATAAAGTGTAGGAACTTGTGGATGTCATCCCAGTCAACTTCAGTGCCATCAATAACAGCCGAGTTGTTACAGAATAACAAACGAGCAGCCTGCTTAACTCTGAAAAAACCTACACGTGCCACCAATTATAAGAAAATATTAGTTAGAAGTAGCATCTTCGTGAGAGATTCGTTGCTACTTCTAAAGTTAAATTGTGATTAGTTAGACATAATAGGTGGATTAAGAAGTAATCGAGGCAACAAGCAAGAACCAGATACAAAACTAACATGGATGAACAATTGGAACGACGTCGGGGTGGAAGATCGCAGTGAAGATGAGAGCAGGTTCTGCTATTTTCATCAACATTCGTGCGCCAACTTTCAGTCCGTAACACTTGAGAAAGTTTATCCAAGTTCGGCCATAAAAAAGTAGCGATCTTCTTGGTTCAGGAACCCAACTCGGAACTTATATCCATGGCTTGTCTTCACTGTGACCATTAAACTGGTGTATTCAGTTATGGCAAGGCCGAGCATCTTGAGTACATGTGTTCTGGCAGAGCAAATAATGCACTGCAGGAAAATAATATGAGAACACAATGTATTCCCTATCCAAATCTAGAAATAACTTCCTCCTTCACGTCAATGTTGACCATCGTACTGGTAGTACCTTTTATCCAAGTATAGCAATCCAAATTTCCAAATTAGTTGACAGCATGTTCAAAAAAAAACCCCACCCTCCCGGATAGAAAAGAGGATTCTAGGAACATACTGTGCGCGTTTTAAAATCCTGTGTTAGGATGAGAAGGAACAAGTGTGGCGTCTCGCCGAGGGCGCAAAAAACCTGTAGGGTCCTCGCACTTTGGGCACTACAAATGAAACACACTAGATTCAGTAGGAAGAAAAATGCATCAACGGCGGCGGCTGCCATCCTAGGATTACCCGCGACCAAGGGACTTGGATTTATCGGGGATGGATGAAGAATTCGTACCTGGTTCTCCATGAGAAAACCCTATGCAATTGCCGAGAGGGGGTTTTCTCTGAACAAGCAGACGAGGGAGAAGGGGATTCAGGCCCAGTGAAATATTGCCGCTTCGTCCGTCCAGCTTACTGCTAAAGCTGAAAGGGGGGGGGCGTTTGTGATTTGATGGCTCATTGGGCATTACTGCGGTGCTACGACCGGGGTGTGTCTACCATTCAGTTGTGCACTCTAATTTGTGCATATGGCACATGGACCCCGTTGTCGGATGCCCCACATATCAGCGAAAGGAAGTAGAAAGACAGGAGTAACTAGTTACACAAAAATATTTTTTTGACAGAGAGATACTCCCTTTGTAAAGAAATATACAAATCTTTTATATCACAACTTTGTACATATGAAAAATCAAGGGGAATATATATAACATATATAATTATGAAAAATAGAGTTGTTTTTAACATAGTATAGACGAGTTGGTGATGATGGTGTGCCTGCCATCCTGCAATATAGGCCTTCCGATTTATATCTGACGGATAGGAAGGAAACTATGTCAATTTTGCAAAAAGGTACCCACACACCTCTCCACATTTGCAAATAAGGCCTTCCCTCGTTCATCCTTTTCTCTCACAAGATAAAATACTCATACAAATGCATATTGATGTTACGTGCAACGCACGGGCATTATGGGGGTTCAGCTGAGAATATGATACTGAGACAGGCTCACGGTTCTGGACTTTGGGCCGCAGGCCCACCCTGCATGTTTGGGGGCCCATCTGTTCTACCTCAGCGCTTTTCATATTGTAAGCGATCGGTACGGCGCTGATTTTAGATGCTGTCGCAAGGCGAATACACAAAATTATATAAAGCACGGCAGCTGTTGGAATGAAATCGAACGACAGTTCCTAACCAGCAATGAGAGTTGCAATTCTATCAACGATATACCATGTGATAAATAATACCGTCCTATTACTTATACACACATGACACTTGTTTCACCATGCCAAATTATTACATCAAAATCTCTCGGAGGATAGATCAGTTCGGCAGTTGCGTGCTGCTACTGAAGAATTTCAAAGTTGATTTGGACCAGCTCTCCTTGCCGAGAAAGTTCGAATTGGAGATCATCCCCACCGCAAGATATGATTTAGATTTGAACCTTGACCATCCTTTAGCATCAATCATCATGCGACCATCCTTTGTACTTACGGTATATTGAGCAGGTTCATTCACACCAAGGCTGCACATGGTAAGAGAAACTTGGCCGCTGTCGCCCGGATTGTTGAACGACTCCCTCGTTGCTCTAGGAATTCTCTATTTGCAAACAAGAAGACATACCCAAACAGTTAGATCAACATAGTGAATCATGCGAAACAACATGGAAAGAAAAAAGAACGAAACACTTGGGCGGCCAATGCTTACCAAGAAGGTGGACATGTCGGTTTTTGTAAGGACTTTGGTATATGAAGTGCGAACTGCAGCCCAGTCTGTTGCCGGTGCAACTGCTTGTTCGGTTGCCGCTGCATGGGCCGGAGTAGATGCAAGTGCAAGTGTTGGTGCAGGTGCCGAAGCCGCCGCTGCTGCCGGAGATGGTGCTCCTTGTAGAGCAGGTGCCGGTGTTGGAGCAGGTGCCGGTGTCGATGCCCGATCCTCCGGTAGATCAGCTTGATCCGCTGACGCGGTCGGTGTCCAATCCTCAGCTGGATCAGACTAAGCTGCTGCCGTTGTCAGTGCTAGAGCAACTGTGGTGCTCGATCCGTTGCTGAAGGTGGTACCGATGTGCGAGACAGCGGCGATCGTGTCTGGTCTGCTATGATCAGCTTTCTAACTTGACTAGGCTTCGTGACCGTGATCCAGTTTTTTTCTTCATTTCTTTTAAACGCGAGAAGGACTAATTGTGGCATTTTTTTAAACCAAACTGTAGTTCATCATAGGGATTCAGCTTGTACTCAGACAACAGACTGATCCAATTTTTTCCAGTAATATAAGTGATGGACAATGCCTTCGTTACTGACACAACATAAGAAGTGAAACCTGCAAAAATAGCCATTGTAGAGCAAACCAAATGGTTTATTCTGTGATGAATGTCACATGGCAAAACCTGCATCATAAAATTACAGGAAAAGAAAGAAAAGATGACATTAAATCAATAAGATTTAGACAGTAAATCAATAAGATTTACTTGATGTGACACGAGTGAATCCTTACCAGGAAATCACTATGTTGAAGTACTAAACAGAAGATTGATCGTCTAACTACGGGTGGCATGCAGGGGCCCCGCCTACTCCCACAAGCAGGACAGTCCAAAGGTCGTGACAAATCGTATGGACTGAACATCCATGGGACTAGAAATCCTGGTGGGTGCAATAAACCCTGCAATGCATACAGATATTGGAGTGTAACCATAATTGATAAACTGTCCTCACAAAAAAGATGATCTGGATACTTCAAAATATACAGACTGAATTGAGTGGATAGACATTAACATAGACCGTTCTCAGGACTGACCACACACCAAAAGCAGCACTACTAATAAACAATACAGGGTTCACAAACACAAATCAAGTACTGAACAATAGTACTTACTACAGACAAGCAAAGTTGCACTAATTAAATCTGCAGACTATTTCTTGCCACCGACCTACGGGATGAACCCCACATAACTGACTAGGCCATGGACTTCGTGAGAGATGTCTACATGCACCATCACCATCTCGTCAACCTTGGAGAACCTAACATAGTGGTCTTTCCACTCATAAACATGATGATGAAGACAAGCCGCATCAGATTTGTTGGGAAGCTTTACAAGAACCACACCCTTCGTAATCGAAGGCACAGCCAGGAAATTGTTGTGGTCAAGTACAACCTCGAGAACACGCCTGACAACAATGCTACAGGAAAAACTAGTTCAGGACACGTGGCGACAAGGACACAGCAAATGAATAGTTTAGCAGTAGAACTCATCCTCAAGTCCTCCAGCTCACACGACATGACTTTGATAACTTCATCTCCACTGCGGACCTGGTTCTAATTCAAATAGAAACCATATTTTATTACTACCTCCATTCAGAAATATAAGATGAATTTTGATATTATACTCCATATATGACTACATATACGCACAGAAATGGGTGAACAAAGACACTAGAACATGTCTTCAAAGGCATGAGAGCAGAGGGATTACTTGCAATATCCATGACACAAGTGACTGAGGCAAATATACCCTCTTCAAAGGTAGCATTGATGTTCATGAAGTACTCCCTCCGTCCCAAAATTCTTGTCTTAGATTTGTCTAGATACGGATGTATCAAGTCACATTTTAGTATTAGATACATCCGTATCTAGACAAATCTAAGACAAGAAATTTGGGACAGAGGGAGCAGTTAAAAGTAATCTATAAGAAATCAGTGTCAACCTCTCACATGTTTTGGTCAAAAGAGGAATTTAGAACCGTCATTTGGCACACAAAAATCACATGCAAGATCACCCAGAAAGTTGTACTACTAGTACTAGTACTGTGTGTTAGATGAAAAAACATGATCAAGATCGAGAAAAAGATCGTCAAGAAGAGATATTACCTGGACTTGCTTAATGAGGGATCTCAAAGAGGGGGGCTTGGACAGGGCGATGGCTTTGAGCTTGTCTGCGGTAGTCTCGGCGGGGTGCTTGCGCTTCTTCGTACCATGAGCCTCGACGGTTTTGGCCAGAGCCATAGACATCACTTCGGCCGGTGCTCCAGCGTCCATCAAGAAACTGTCAAATAGAAAAAAGGAAAAGAAACCATAATCACAAACCCAAAAGAAGAAAAGAGAGGGAGTTATAGGATCAGTCTCGGGGTTGCAAGACCGGACCTTGGCCAGTATCAACACCATTGATGCGCTCACCTTTCCTTCTTTGGGAGAGAAGAACAATGGTAGAAGTAGGTCGGGGTTTTCTTGAAGAAATGAGGAACAAGATGAGGGAGAAGCGAGTTGGGTAGAGAGGAAGCTGAGAGAGAAGAGTGAAATGATGGTTGCTTCATCCGTCCAACTTACTGCTGGAAAGGAGGGGGTTTTGTGATTGGACGGCTCATTGGGCATTACTGCGGCGCTTCGATCGGGGTAGTCTACCGTCACTCTACTACGGAGTAATTTAGTGCATGGCTGGGGGACCCCGATGCTGGCTGTCCCACACGTTGGCGAAAGTGAGTAATTTAGTGCATGGCTGGAGGAGGATCCGCACGGTAGAGCGTGTCCATTGTTTTTCTAAAGAAAAAATGATTACAACAAGCGTTTCCACTCTTATGACGGAGGAGTGCGAAACACGGCAGCCACTTGAACATACACAGTGCTCCAACTACTAGGCATGTGCAGTGGTTCATACGTCAGTACTACATAATCTTGTTGCTAGTGTAGTAAGATATGACAACAACAAATGATGTTGTGCACATGTCAACTATATGAACAGTAATGTAGTAACATAGTACCGCTTTTTTGGCTGTCCGGTCGAGAATGAACGGTGAGATCAATGTTAACAGAACTAGGTGTACAACGCACGGAGAGTACGGTGCTACAGTACTCCACGAAACATGAACCATATGAAGCACAACTAGTGTTAGGCAGGGTGTATGAAGGGTGCATGAGTCCACACTAGTAGGTTAACACAAATACACGAAGAGGAAACAACTATATTGAGATGAGAATGCAACCAAACACACCCACACGCTTTGTGCTACGGTGACTGATCTGCACCGTTTGAGTTTGATCCAATGGTCATGTTGCGCCGAGACATGGACGTGCCCATGCAGAGGGCGCCTAAACACCACCGAAGTCCCTCTGCTTCTCGAGGTGCACGGCATTGGTGATGCAGGGGGCGAAATGGCTGAAAGGTAATGCAATCTATGGGAAGGCGGAGGGAGTCAGCCGAGGAGCGGGAATCTTTTGGTTTTCACCATGGTAAAACACCAGTCGACGACTTCTCACATCAGGGAGCAGTGGGTTTTACAGGCGGAGTCATCGTGACTAATTGCTGCCGCGCCTACTCCTGTCAATCAAAAAAATTAAAAATCCTGCCGCGCCTGCTCCCGTCAATCAAAAAATTAAAAATCCTGCCGCACTCAAACACCAGAGCAACGCCGCGGTGGATATTTAAATTTACCTGCCAGCAAGTAGATAAAAAAGGGGTGAAAAAACAAATGTGGCGGCGGCCTAGCTAATCGGTCGAACTAGCCCAACTAGCTAGCCACCGTGCTTCACTGATGTACTCGGCGGGAAAGGTGGTCTTTCGTGATTTGATGACTCATTTACTTGCTTCGGCGAAAACGCGCGGTAGGGCGTCCCACGTCATGAAGAATATATGCGTGCACCACCCGGGAGGACCTCGAAACCACGCGGTAGGGTGTGCCATGTCTCGGCACGGAGGAAAAATGTGCATGTAAAAATTTACTATATCAGACGTAGTACCTATGGTTCGACCTCGGGACCCAGCCAGTCGGTCGAAAACACCGCACTAGCCACACAGCTTCATCATGCTAACATGGCACGGAGGATAGGTGTGGTTAGCTCCGTCTCGACCAGCCACAACGTATCTTGTTCTAGGCAATTCTTCTATTTTCCAAGCTTTTTTTAGTTGTAATAACACCACGGCAAGCTAGCGCCGCTCTTCGTGTGTGCCGGTGCAAAGGTTAGACGATGGAGAGAAGAGAGAGATCGCAGACCTGTGACCCACCAGTAACTGAGTCAACGGTCATGCACGTGTTGACGAGGCACTCCCTCTACTCTACTCAACGTAATACTGTATAAAATCAAGTTATGGGACAAAGCCAACAACCGTTGTTGTTTCAGGCTATCGCCTTACGCTTTGTAGTCCAGGTTGCCAGTTCGAATCTCGTCTTTTAGATTTGCTAGCTTTAGGTCCAAATTTGATTAATGACAAGTGGGACCCCCGTGTGTTGTTCCGATATTTCAGTGTAGGATGGTTTTTTTGAACAAACACTTTGCGCGGTTAGACAAGTAACGACACGAGTTACACGTATTTTGCAAGTTTACGAACAAAAATGACAGCGACATAGAATATCACATCCACCCCGCAGCTTAGATGCTATGGTGATACGAGTTTTTACACCGTTGGAAGTGAGATCCAATGGCTTGGGAGTAGTCTTTGTAATTATGCGCAATTTCCAAACTCTCGAAAGGTTTTTTTGCAAATAAAACATCCAGGCCTCATGCGTGCCGCTGCATCTTGGATCCAACGGCTCCCCGTTGCTCATATTAGGTGCTCCCCGTAGCTTAATTACCCGCTACAGTGATATGAGCATCTAGGTCGTATGATCAGTGATCAGATGGCACATGCATAGTACTTGTACTTTCTGCGCAATTCCCAAAATCTCTCAGCCGTATATTGCAAAAACATTTAAACCTCATACTGTGGGCCGTTAGATCTCCGTGAACTCGTATCACCATAGAATCTACGACGCGGGAGCACCTCATATTCTCCCGTGCGAGAAAACATAAAGTGCTCTCGCAACTTGGATGCTACGGTGATACGAGCTTCAAGGTCGTTTGATCTGAGATCCAATGGCATCTGAGCAGTCTTTGTGCTTGTAAGCAGTGGCCGAACTCTTTGGGGGCTTTTCTGCAAAAAACCATTCGAACCACCGAGGAGGTGTTAGGTCACAAATCCAACGGCTCCGAAGATCTTGTATCACCAAGGCATCTAAGGTGTGGTAGCACATGATATTCTTACATACAGGAGAATATGATGTCCTCCTTCATCTTAGATGCTAAGGTTATACGAGCTTCGAGGTCGTTGGATATGGGATCCAAGGGAATCTGAGTAGTTTTTGTACAAATTGTGTGCAATTCTCAAACTCATCAAGGTTTCCTGTAAAAATATTAAGACACCATGTGAGCTGCCATATCTCAGATCTACAAGCTCCAAGCAACTCGTATCGGCATATAGCATCTAAGGTATGGGGACACATGATATTCTCCCGGGGAGGAGGGGTGGGGCTGCACAACAAATCGGTGGTTGGGAGGGTGGGGACAAATATAATCTGAACAACCCTAAACAGAGCATCACAATTTTATCTAAGGTCAGGGGGGTTGACCCCCGACAATCATAGCTCCGCCTAATTAAACACAACATTTGCATGTACTGTAGTACTAGACTTAATATTCATGTTTCAGTTTCATGTTCGTTTTAAATATTGAACTGAGGACCATGCATGTCTTACATTTTACTCCCTTCGTTCCTAAATATTAGTCTTTTTAGAGATTTCAAATGGACTGGCACATACGGATGTATATAGACATATTTTAGAGTGTAGATTCACTCATTTTGCTCCGTATGTAGTCGCTTGTTGAAATCTCTAAAAGACTAATATTTAGGAACAGAAGGAGTATTTTGGAATTCGTGTCATACATACATGGTTTGGAAAAATAGATGCACTATACTTATTGGATTGTTGTTGTGTTCGTGTGTGGGTGTCTCTCTCTCTGTGTGCGCGTGTGTGTGTGGTCATATGCTTGATACATACAAAGTTTTCTCACCTCCATATTGTTCATCTTTTAAATTTGAATTTGCATTGAAAAACTTACTAGGGATACCATGAAATGTGAAATCCACATTGAGATCACTATATCACAAACTCACTCTAATTCAACAACTCGTCATAAATCAATTACCATGTTGAGATTAGTATCTGCAAGGAAAATACGGGCATTGTAATACACATAGATTCATTCGGCAATTTAAAAGGTTCCTTTCATATTCTCGAATGGTAGGACCCAACGGTGTACCAACCAGACCTTGGCTCGTGTTGATCCTTAAAAAATAAAAAAAATAAAAAAAACCGGGCTCGTGTCCTTCTGGTGGCGTGCGTGGTACGCACATTAGGCAACCCCAACCAGTTGAGCCTCTGCGTTTCGAGTCGAGATATCTGGCGGCCAGAATTCCAGCCCTAGGAAATTCCGCTCATGTCCCCGGTCCATAATGACTACCGATGAACAACGGAGGGATGCTTTAGTAACTAGATAATGTTACCTACCGTGCCGAGCACAGTTCAATTCCCTCGGTCGCCGCTCGCCAAGGTCACCCGTCAACTGCATTGCCTAGTACTACTACTACTACTACACCGGGATGAGCACATAATTGAGCCCGTTTGTTCATGCCTAGTACTTGAGTTAATATATCAGGCAATGCACTGGTACGGAGGGATTATCCTTTTGCTCTGCATATATAACTTGTCTGAAGTCTAACTAAGAAAAATGTTTGACCAAATCCTTTCTTAAGAAATACAACAGGCCAGATGTATGGCTTGAAAATTTATTGCATGATGCAGGTTATGATATTGTTTCGAATCCTGGATCTTAAATTTCAGAAAATCCAAAAGTGACCATAAATTCTTGAAACTGAGCATGGTCACGTGATATGGCACAAATATTACTTCATAATTTTTTTTCTTCAATTTGAGACAAGCTGCTTATGACAAGTTGCACAAATGAAGAGCCAAGGTATTTTGGAACAAAGACCTGTCACGTTAAGGCGAACGCTTTCACTATTGAAACCATGGGCGTTTAGGTGGCGCCACGAGTCCCACTTCTCATCGGCAGGTGCCGTCCGAGCAAGCGTGTGAGTCGACGGGAGTGTCGTGGAATTGTCACGGCAGATGTCCTTGAGCTAGGACTTAGTCGTGGAGCCATCGCAACTAGGAAGCTTGAAGGGGTTATGCGGGACAAGGAACACGAGGGTTTATACTGGTTCGGCCCCTTACGGGGAAGGTAAAAGCCTACGTCCAGTCTAGGGTGATATTGATTAGGGTTACGATCGCCGGGAGTTAAACAGCTATCCCCGGCTCTCGATGAGATTGTCCTCGTCCTCAATCCGCTGCCGGGTCGTCCCTTTATATAAAGAGGCTGACGCCCCGCAGCCCTTAGATTCCCGGCCGGCTTATAAGAGTATCCGGCTCGGACTCTAAACTATACTTGCCTTACGCTACAAGTTTCACAATAATAATAATTATAACTACGGGCCTTAAGCCATATCCGGGTCTCAGCCCATCTCCGGCCCATCGCCTTGAAACTTGGCTCCGGGCTTCTGGCAACTGCCGTACGAGTAACCCGGCCCCTCCTGGCGGGTGACTCTAAGGTCCATATCCTCAACATTAGGCCCCAGATTGATTTGAGCCGGCTCATGTCAATCTTCAACCTTTCTGACAGAAAAAATCTCCGGCTTACCATTCATATGAAAGCCATAACCCGGAGTGACGTCATCCTCTGGACTCCGGATAATCCGCCATGACGTCATCCTCCATTAAGTCCGTTTTTTACTCCGCCAGATCCGCAACGGATCTTTGCTTTACTGTCATTCCGAAAATCGAGGCGTCGTGGGGAGGAGATAATCACGCCACGGTCTCCTTGAATCTCGCACCCACTTATGACCTCGCCTTATAAATAGGCCGGCCCAACGGGTCCTTCTCACGCCCTCTTCTTCCTCCTCGCGCCGTCGCTCCTCTGCCAGAGCTCTGCCACTGCTGCCGCCGTCGCGCCCCTGGTCTTCATCAACCCGGCCGCTGCATCACCCTGACTCGAACCAGATAACGGCGGGGACTTCCGCTCTTCTCCAACTCCGGTGAGTCTCCTTTGCCCTGTCAGATAGATCTACCGTAGAGTTCGTCGGCGTTCTTCGCGTTCATCGCCATTGCCACAAACCTCAGTAGTTCTCATAGCCACTGTACTTAATCGATCTTTAACCTTGCATAGAGTTAGTGCGGTAGCTGTTTAAGCCTCATTTCAAGTACCAGTAGATCTCCTTCCACTGTATAGATGCCTCATTCGAGCTCAAGAACTTCCCTGCGTCCGCATTTTAGGTCTAGAAACTTTTCTTTGCTCCGACCATTTCGTTAAGTCCGGATATTTACCTAAGAAGGAAATCATGTCCTACCGTGCCCCTGACCCGTCGGAAGAGAGACCACAGCCAAGGGACGGGGAGGTAGTGATCTTCGCAGACCATATGAGCCGGGGCTTCGCACCGCCCGGCTCAAAGTTCTTCAGGGACGTGCTCAACTTCTTTGACCTACGGCCTCAGGATATAGGACCCAACTCCGTATCCAACATCTGCAACTTCCAAGTCTTTTGCGAAGTGTACCTTGGAGAAGAACCCAGTTTGCTGCTTTTCAGAGAACTGTTCTACTTAAACCGCCAAAATGAATGTGCCAACGGGCCAAGTCTGGAGTTAGGCGGCATCTCCATCCAGCGGCGTAGGGACTGTCTTTTCCCTTACGCAGAGCCGCCGAGCCACCCCAAGGACTGGAATATGACTTGGTTCTACTGCCAAGATACGTCCCCGGCTGACGAGAACCCGCTGCCCGGTTTTCGCCCAACACGTCTAGAGCCGACTCATCCGCTGTCGGACAAACTGACCACAGCGGAACGCCAGCCTCTGCTTCCAACTATCAATAAGATCAAGGCCCTGCTAGGCAACGGTCTGAACGGAATTGACCTGGTCCGGGTCTGGATCTCATGGCGGGTGATCCCATTGAGCCGCCGGCCCGGCTTAATGTGTGAGTACACCGGGCGAAAGGATGACCCGCAGAGGCACAGTCGCAATGATCTTCCAGAAGACGTTGCAGAGGAAGAGACCAAGGCTCTTCTAAATGAGAGCTTGGCAGACTGCGGAAGAACCGGGCTAGCCCCCTTCCGCAAGACCAATCCAGCCCCAGCGGTAAGCCGCTGACTTTAACTTTTATCTTCGTCTGCATATAACCTTCAACTGAACCGTTTTAAGAATCAATCATTGTATCTCTCAGGCTGATGATAAATTCTGGCGGGTCAAATATGACCATGAGGCGGCCAAGAAGGCCAGGAAGGCGAAGAAAGCCGCCAAGAAAGCCGCCCTCGCAAAAAGGGAAGCAGACCCACTGCTTCGGAGCTACTGCAATTAAGCGACAGCTCCGAGTCAGAGGTAATCCTTAAACCTTTAAATTCTTGCCATATTTGTTGTTTGTTGCTGTCCGCCTTATCAACATTTGCTCATTGACAGGATGACACCGGCGCCAGTAACCCGGTGGTTGAAGAGGTAATGTCACTTTCCTCCGACTCGGAGCCTTTGCCACAGCTGAAAGTCCGAAGAGTAACCCGGAAAGTAAGCTTTTCACATCCCTTAGCTCATCAAGACCCTCAATTTCTTTTGAAGCAGCAGGTTCACGAAAGCCGGCGTCACACCCGGGCCCGCAAGGACACCGACCTCTCCGCCGGGTTACCCGACGCAACAAGGAAGCGTCGCACTGAGGTTTTTTCTCACCTGTACCCTTTTCATCCGTTGGCGGGTGTTATCCGTCAGCCACTCAACTCTTCTGACTCCAATTATCAGGAGACCTCCCCCTCTTCGGGTGACTCCATGCAGTCAAATCTGCCGGCCTTCAAGACTGCGCCCGGGTAACAACAGTCTTCTTACATTATCTTTGTCTGTACTTACTCTTTGTGCGCCTAACACTTCTGTCTTTTCAGTGCCCAGGCAAAGCTTACCAAAAGAGCAAAGAAGACCAGGTCAGCCGGAGTGCTGGATTTGCCTGACCAGGAGGCGACGGCTCAAGAGCCGCCAACTGCCTCCGCCCCCGAAGCCACCACTCCAATGGACACGGCGCCTGAGGCCCCTGCCCCGACTACCAAGACAACGACCGAGGCGTCGGTTAACCCGGAGGCCTCCGGCTCAGCCCCACCAGCAGACGACCCGGACGTGGTAATCACCCGGATGGAATTCGTTGAGCCGGGGAGACCGACCGCGTTGGCCAAATGCTCCGCAAAGGGGGAGTTACTGCAGCCCCACCGGGTGAACCTGGACCTCTCCGGCTACACCGACTTGAGCATTGGAGAGCTCGTCTCTGGCTACATCAGCCAAGTCCACAAGAGCCGGGATGCCGAGGTTGCCATGGTCAACCAGATCCAACAAAAATCTGAGGTACCCTTCTGCTGTCTTCTTACTTTACTGCATAGTTACCTTTGCCATGCTAGCCCCCAAGTCGATGACTTATACTTGAATATGTTGTAGACTTAGGTTCCGGCCTACTCAACTGAGCCGGCAATACGTAGATAGATACGTTCAATATGCATTAGCCCCCAAGTGCCAAGTGCCTTTGCTTGGAAAGCGCTTGGGACTTATATAACAACTGTTTAATTAACCCGGAAATACATGCAGGCTGTTGGCAAGAAACTAGAGGCGGACCTTGCGGATCTCAAGAGCCGGCTAAAGATGCAGGAGATGGAGACCCAGAAGGCAAACGCCAAGTTTGTATCCAGCATCGCCACTCAAGAAAAGTTGAAGACCGAGTTTGATGCTGAGAGGAAAGCCTGGGTCGAAGAGAAGGCTGCACTGGTAACCCGGGCGGAACAGGCGGAGAAGGCCCTCACTGAGAAGACCGCTGAGCTCTTCGGCCTAAAGCGCCAGGTTTCCCAAATGGTGGCAGCTATCTTCGGTAAGTCGCCTCACCGGCTTTCATCAAGTCTGTATATGTCATGATTCATCCTTGTCACCGGCTTATCTGAGCTTGTTAAACAGGTCCCAGGAGTGCCAACCTCAACCTGAGCGTGGTCACCAAGTTAAAGGCCGTGTACACCCTGGTGGAACAGCTCTACACCGGGTCACAGCGTGCCTTAGCTGTGGTGGCCCTATCCAATGAGGTGCCAGCTCATCTGGCCGAAGTCCTGCGCCGGCTCGCTGTTCTGCCGCAGCGGATCCAGGAGTTACGACGGGCCTCCGCGATAGCCGGAGCAATCGCTGCGCTAAGCCGGGCCAAAGCATTCCTGCCGGAGCTAGACCCGGCAGACATCGCCCTGGGTTACCCAAGCCTGAAGGAAGACGGCTCAGCCTTCGACCAGAAGGACTTCGCGGCATGTGTGAAGGCTGTACGCCCGGTGGCCACCCTCATCGGGAACGACACCGACTTGACCAAGTACCAGCCGGGTTATGATGCGGAGAATCAGAGGATTCCAACCCCTCGCTACGAAGCCCTCAACCTGATCCCGCCGGCTCGTCAACACACCTTCGCCCCGGAGATTGACCCGGCCGGGTTAATTGACGAAGAAGCCCAGTTCGAAGCTCTCAGCGGCATCGACTGGAAATCATCAACCTTCGAGGTCTTGGGATCAACCGGAGGAGAAGACAGGAATGAGCCGGGGACTTCAACTCAGCGGGCAGCATAAGTTAACTGGCGGCTTATCAAACATTGTTCCATCTTTTAGACTTGAAAAATTATTGTAATGGAGTAAGTGCAACAATTTATCTCTGCCGTGTCATCGTGCACGTTTTGAATGCAAAAGCCCTTTGAATTTGTCTCTTTGATGTTTCTCCGGGTCATAATCATCCCTTTGTTTTTCTCAACCTCAAAAGAGGCCTTTAAGTATCTGCATAGAAAAGACAAATCACAAGTCTCGAGGCGGCTTACCGCCCTGAGAATCAGGTGTTTGAGATAAATAACCCGAAATATGAATCAAAAAAGGCCGGTCCTTAATTACACTCTGAACATAGCCAAAATAACACACTTAACAGCCTATAAACATCTTCCGGTTTAAATAACCCGGGCAGTAAGGTTGACACCTTAACTCTGATTTACTTGCTTTAATAACACCCATGACGAGCAACTAACACTGTAAACCAAAGTTAAGCCGGCAAGTGAGACCCGGCCATGCATACCTCAGAATAAACTTGTGAAAAAGCAGAAGAACTTAGGGGCTTCCGGTTCGAATACAACCAAAGACCCGGCCCCAAGGGGTTAAGCTCAGATTCGGATACGATCATGTAGCCCCCAGTGGGTGTGGCGATGCCAATCAAAAGGGTACCGACAGCTATGTTCTCTTTGGTTCGAATACGACCCATGTTTGAACAGGAAGCCCCCAAATGATTCTTAAAATTGTTTAACGACGCTGATTGGAATACGATCCACGTCGGTTCTCAGAGGGGTTAAGCTGTGATTCAAATATGACCAAAGGTAACTTCCCAATGAGCTCGGCACTTTGCCAATCAAGTGGGTATCGACAGCTATGTTCTCTTTGGTTCGAATACGGCCCATGTTTGAACAGGAAGCCCCCAAGTGACCTTACTGATTACGGCTAGACTCGAATACGATCATAAGCCGGATCCTCCTTTAAATCAGCATGTAAAAAACAACACACGCATATTTGGAGGAGAAAAAAGGACAGAGGTCCTGCTTTATTGCTTATCATAATATATTCTGTCTGAGACAAATATGTACACCACGAGAGCCGGTAGCTCAAGTGTAGTAAGGCCAAAGCTGAGCTATGTTCCACGGCCGACGGGTCTCCTCCTCAGATTTACGCGAATCTTTATGCTCCCGAATATCAATGAGGTAATATGACCCGTTGTGCAAGTTCTTGCTGACCACAAAGGGCCCTTCCCAAGGTGGGGATAACTTGTGTGTATCTGTTTGATCCTGGATGAGCCGGAGCACAAGGTCGCCTTCCTGGAAGACCTGGGATTTGACCCGGCGGCTATGATAACGGCGCAGGTCTTGTTGGTAAATCGCTGAACGGGCTGCTGCCACATAACGCTGTTCGTCCAACAAGTCCAGAGCATCTTGGCGCGCCTGTTCATTATCCGTCTCAACATAAGCCGCCACGCGAGGTGAATCGTGACGGATGTCACTGGGGAGGACTGCTTCTGCTCCATAAACCATGAAGAAAGGCGTGAAGCCTGTAGACCTGTTAGGAGTAGTATTGATGCTCCATAAGACGGAAGGCAACTCCTCCACCCAACAACCCGGCGTTCGTTGTAAAGGGACCAAAAGCCGGGGCTTGATACCCTTCAGAATTTCCTGGTTAGCTCTCTCAGCCTGACCATTGGATTGAGGATGAGCCACTGAAGAAACATCAAGTCGGATATGCTCTCGTTGACAAAATTCTTCCATGGCGCCTTTGGAGAGATTGGTGCCATTGTCAGTTATAATGCTGTGCGGAAAACCAAAGCGGAAAAACACCTTTTTCATAAATTGAACCGTCGTGGCTGCTTCGCACTTGCTAACTGGCTCAGCTTCCACCCACTTTGTGAATTTGTCAACTGCCACCAAGAGGTGGGTCTTCTTATCCTTGGACCGTTTAAAAGGCCCAACCATATCAAGCCCCCAGACCGCAAAGGGCCAAGTGATTGGGATCATCCTCAACTCCTGAGCCGGCACGTGAGCCCGTCGTGAGAACCTTTGGCAACCATCACATTTACTGACCAAGTCCTCTGTATCAGCGTGAGCCGTCAGCCAATAAAATCCATGACGGAAAGCCTTGGCTACAAGAGATTTTGAGCCGGCATGATGACCACAATCCCCTTCATGGATCTCCCGCAAGATCTCGTGGCCTTCCTCAGGGGAGATACAACGTTGAAATGCCCCTGAAACACTGCGATGATGTAACTCGCCATCGATGACGATCATTGACTTAGCCCGCCGGGTTATTTGCCTGGCCAGAGTTTCATCCTCAGGCAACTCTCCCCGGGTTATATAAGCCAGATATGGCATTGTCCAGTCTGGTATGACATGAAGAGCCACCACCAGTCGTGCCTCCGGATCAGGGATAGCCAAGTCCTCCTCTGTAGGCAATTTAACCGAGGGGTTATACAGGACATCCAGGAAAGTGTTAGGCGGCACCGGCTTTCGCTGAGAGCCTAGCCGGCTTAAAGCATCAGCCGCCTCGTTCTTCCTGCGATCAATGTGCTCCACTTGGTATCCCTGAAAATGCCCAGCAATGGCATCAACCTCGCGGCGATAAGCCGCCATGAGAGGATCCTTAGAATCCCAGGTGCCTGATACTTGTTGAGCCACCAAGTTTGAGTCACCAAAGCACCTTACCCGGCTTAAGCTCATCTCCTTAGCCACCCGAAGACCATGGTGCAAAGCCTCATATTCAGCCGCATTATTAGTGCAAGGAAACATCAACTGCAGCACATAATAGAACTTGTCACCCTTAGGGGAAGCCAATACAACACCAGCCCCCGAGCCTTCCAGCTGTCTGGACCCGTCAAAGTGAATAGTCCAATAAGTGTTATCCGGCTTTTGCTCAGGCACTTGTGACTCCGTCCAATCATTGATGAAATCCACCAAAGCCTGAGATTTAACAGTAGTGCGTGGCACATATTTGAGGCCGTGAGGTCCAAGTTCTATAGCCCACTTGGCAATTCTCCCTGTAGCCTCTCTGTTCTGGATAATATCACCAAGAGGGGCAGAACTGACCACAGTGATGGGATGACCCTGAAAATAATGCTTGAGCTTCCGGCTCGCCATGAACACACCATACACGAGCTTCTGCCAATGCGGGTACCGCTGCTTGGACTCAATGAGCACCTCGCTGACATAGTAAACCGGCCGCTGAACCGGATGCTCCTTACCCGCCTCCTTGCGCTCCACCACAATAGCCACGCTGACGGCTCGTGCGTTTGCCGCTACATACAGTAGCAAGGGCTCCTTATCAACCGGAGCAGCAAGGACGGGGGGCTCTGCCAGTTGCTTTTTCAAATCCTCAAAGGCGGTATTAGCGGCATCATTCCATACAAAGTTATCAGTTTTCTTCATCAAATGATATAAGGGCATAGCCTTCTCGCCCAAACGGCTTATAAACCGGCTTAAAGCAGCGATGCGAGCCGCCAAACGCTGAACGTCATTTATACACGCCGGCTTAGCTAGCGAAGTGATGGCCTTGATCTTCTCCGGGTTAGCCTCAATGCCTGTGTCAGAAACCAAGAAGCCCAATAGTTTGCCTGCAGGAACACCAAAAACACACTTGGCCGGGTTAAGCATCATCTTGTAGACCCGGAGATTATCGAAGGTTTCCCTTAAGTCATCTATCAGGGTTTCCTCCTTGATGGATTTAACCACAATATCGTCTACGTAAGCGTGAACATTGCGCCCGATCTGTTTATGAAGACAGTTCTGTACACAACGCTGGTAAGTCGCCTGTGCACACTTGAGTCCAAAGGGCATAGACACATAGCAGAAGGCTCCAAAGGGAGTGATGAACGCCGTCTTCTCCTGGTCCTTAACTGCCATCTTAATCTGATGATACCCGGAATAAGCATCCAAGAAACTTAAGCGTGCACAGCCCGCCGTAGCATCAATGATTTGATCAATACGGGGGAGAGCAAAAGGATCAGCCGGACACGCCTTGTTCAAATCCGTGTAGTCCACACACATCCGCCAGGTGCCGTTCTTCTTGAGCACGAGCACCGGGTTAGCCAACCATTCTGGGTGAAAAACTTCAACAATAAACCCGGCCGCCAAGAGCCGGGCCACTTCCTCACCAATGGCTTTCCGCCTCTCCTCATTAAACCGTCGAAGGAACTGTCTGACTGGCTTAAATTTCGGATCAACATTGAGAGTATGCTCAGCAAGTTCTCTAGGTACACCTGGCATGTCAGAAGGCTTCCACGCAAAGATGTCCCTATTCTCACGGATGAACTCGATGAGCGCGCTTTCCTATTTTGGATCCAGATTGGCACTGATGCTAAACTCCTGAGATGAATCTCCTGGAACAAAATCAACAAGCTTAGATTCATCAGCCGACTTAAATTTCATCGCCGGCTCAGCCTCCGTAGTCGGCTTGTTTAGAGAAGTCATGTCTGTTGGGTCAACATTGTCTTTGTAAAACTTCAACTCCTCTGTTGCACAAACAGACTCTGCATAAGCTGCATCACCTTCCTCACACTCGAGAGCCACTTTCCGGCTGCCGTGAACCGTGATGGTCCCATTGTGACCCGGCATCTTGAGCTGTAAGTACACATAACACGGCCGTGCCATGAACTTGGCGTAAGCCGGCCGTCCAAATATAGCATGGTATGGACTTCTTATCTTGACCACCTCAAAGGTCAACTTCTCCACCCTGTAGTTGCTCTCATCACCAAAAGCCACTTCTAACTCGATCTTGCCGACTGGATAAGCCGACTTACCAGGTACCACACCATGGAAGATAGTGTTTGACTGGCTGAGGTTCTTATCAACCAGCCCCATACGGCGAAAAGTCTCATAATATAGGATGTTGATGCTGCTGCCTCCATCCATGAGTACCTTTGTGAACTTATAACCTCCCACCTGAGGAGCCACCACTAAGGCCAAGTGGCCTGGGTTATCCACCCGGGAAGGGTGATCCTCCCTACTCCACACTATAGGCTGCTCAGACCACCGCAAGTAGCGTGGAACCGCCGGCTCAACAGCGTTCACAGCCCTCTTGTGAAGCTTTTGATCTCGTTTGCACAAACTAGTGGTGAACACATGATACTGTCCACCGCTAAGCTGCTTTGGGTTGGTCTGATAACCCCCCTGCTGCTGTTGATGACCCTGACCCGCCTGTTGATTAAAGCCCCCTTGACCGTTCTGAGGACCGGAATTTGAGCCGCCGCCCAGGCCATGAAAACCGCCGGCGCCTGAGCTGCCGCCCGGGCCATTGTAGCTCTTAAAGGCCTTCATGATCGCGCAATCCTTCCACAGATGAGTCGCTGGCTTCTCCCTAGAGCCATGCCTTGGGCAAGGCTCATTCAACAGCTGCTCCAGCGTTGGACCTGACCCGCCGCCTCGGGGAGGGGGCCTCCCTTTGCGTCGCGGGTTACTACCTTGGGAGTTGGCGTTGGCTACAAACTCTAGGCTGCCATCGGCCTTACGCTTGCCTCCTCCTTGGTTCCCCGGGTTAAACTGAGGACCCTTGCCATTGACGTTCTTCTTTCCCTTCCCTGTCCTTTCAACGTCTGAAGGGGGATCCTTGGTACCATCAGAATTGGCGTACTTGACAAGAGCCGCCATTAGGGTACCCATATCAGTGCAGTCGCGTTTAAGCCGCCCGAGTTTCATCTTAAGGGGCACAAAGCGACAGTTCTGTTCCAACATTAAGACCGCAGAGCCGGCATCCATCTTATCTGATGAATGTATGATCTCCTTGACCCGGCGAACCCAATGGGTCGTGGATTCACCCTCCTGCTGCTTACAGTTAGTCAGATCCACAATTGACATAGACTGCCTGCAGGTATCTTTGAAGTTTTGAATGAACCGGGCTTTCAGCTTAGCCCAAGACCCAATGGAGTTCGGCGGTATCCCTTTCAACCACGTGCGGGCAGTTCCATCTAACATCATGGTGAAATATTTGGCCATGGCCGCCTCACTGACCTCCAGCAATTCCATAGCCATCTCATAACTCTCAATCCAGGCTGCAGGCTGTAAGTCCGCTGTATAGTTAGGCACCTTCCTAGGGCCCTTGAAGTCCTTAGGTAAGCATTCATTACGGATGGCTAGTACCAAACAAGGGACACCCCCAGTCCTGGTAGAAATACCCACATCAACGGACGTCGTCGGATAAGCCGGGGGGGGTCTGGTAAGCCGTCAATTGAGGCACCTGCTCCGCCTCTTGCCGCGCTTGGTCTGCTGCGTAGAAGGCTCCATTATGAGCCGGGCCATGGCCAGGGGGCGGGTCATGGCATCGGACATTACTTGAGCCGGTTGCTGAGACCATGTGCCGGCTGTAACTCGGGCTCTGGCCTAGACGAGGGGTCGAGTGGATCCTGTCGCGGCTGTAGGAGTACGCCTCTTGCTGCGCTAGTGCCGTCTGTAGGAGTTCCCTGACCCGGCGGGTTTCGATGGCCGCCGGAGAGTCGCCGTCAACGGGGAGAGCCGCCAGTCGTGCTGCCGCAGCCACCATGTTCTCCAGCGGGTTATCATAATGACCCGGCGGTATTGGCACATACTGAGGCGGGGCAGGGGGCACCTGGGGAGGCCCCATCACTCGTGACTGAATAAGGGGTCCAGACCCGGGCGCAATGACCCCTGGCGGGTTACTAGACCCTGCACCCGGCGTGTTGAAGAGATTGCGCGGGTCGTAAACCGGTGGGAGTCGAGACTGGGTCTTCTGGTGCCTCCTTCTCATGACCTCGTTAGCCGCGTTCTGATCCATCGTGAGCTGGAAGGACTGTGCCTGAATCAGCTGAGTCCGGGCGTCGAGGGCCGCCCGCTCCGCAGCCAGCCTGATCCCTTCCGCTGCAAGATCCTCTTTAGCTTTTATCAAATCAAATTTTAACTGTGCCACCTCCGCATCATGCTGAGCTTGGTTCGCTGGGTCTACCGTGGCGGTTAACAGGGCCGTCATCTTGTCCGTGAGATCCATCAGCACCTGAGCCGGAGAAGGCACCGGGTTTCCCGATCCAGCAGCGGGGTTCTGAACAGGCTGCGCACCAGCCATAAAAACTCCAACCTGACTTGGCGGCTCAAAAAGGTCCGGAATACTGTCACCATCGGAACAACCCATGAGCCTGCCATCTTGAAGTTGGTACAATGAGTTTGATTCATCGGTGGCTGACTCGCCGTCTGAGTCGGCGGCCGCCTCATCACCAGACCCAGATGGATCAGAGGGCCCTCCATGGATGCATCCCACAAAAGCGCGCCTTAAGGCAGGCCGGGCTCGGGCGGGTTACGCGCGCTGAGCCGCTTCGATGAGATCGGCGCAGAGATCCGGCTCGGGTCCCGGCTCACCAATCTTGCCAATGAAGACATGAATTCCGCCAAAGGGGACCCGGTATCCGTACTCAACTGAGCCGGCGTCGGGGCCCCAGTCCGCATCATCGATGTAGAGCTTGCCGCGACGACTCTTGGTCATCCGGCCCACAGCGTATCCCTTGATCCCTTCGAAGCTGCCCTTCAAGAACTCAAATCCACTGTGCGCGAGCCCCACGGTGGGCGCCAACTGTCGTGGAATTGTCACGGCAGATGTCCTTGAGCTAGGACTTTGTCGTGGAGCCATCGCAACTAGGAAGCTTGAAGGGGTTATGCGGGACAAGGAACACGAGGGTTTATACTGGTTCGTCCCCTTACGGTGAAGGTAAAAGCCTACGTCCAGTCTGGGGTGATATTGATTAGGGTTACGATCGCCGGGAGTTAAACAGCTATCCCCGGCTTTCGATGAGATTGTCCTCGTCCTCAATCCGCTGCCGGGTTGTCCCTTTATATAAAGAGGCTGACGCCCCGCAGCCCTTAGATTCCCGGCCGGCTTATAAGAGTATCCGGCTCGGACTCTAAACTATACTTGCCTTACGCTACAAGTTCCACAATAATAATAATTATAACTACGGGCCTTAAGCCATATCCGGGTCTCAGCCCATCTCCGGCCCATCGCCTTGAAACTTGGCTCCGGGCTTCTGGCAACTGCCGTACGAGTAACCCGGCCCCTCCTGGCGGGTGACTCTAAGGTCCATATCCTCAACAGGGAGGAATGCGAGCAGACCACTTCGCCGGCTGACAGGGAGGCGTGCGAGCAGACCGCTGTGCAAGCTCACCGGGAGGTGAGCCCTTTGACCAGGCTCCGCCGCCCACCTTCGTCCCAACTGCTCCCACTTTTAATGTCGCCGGCGCTGCAGTTTAAAATCAACCCCACACTACCCGGTATCGCTACAATCTTCTCTCTTCCTATCCGATTCTCCTATCGTCTACCTCCAACCAGCCTGACCTAAATGTCGGGTGGTTGGTGTGACATATGCCAAGGGATGGCTTATCATTGTGGGAGCCAACAAAACGTCGCCGGTGCCTGGAAACGGGATGAGGCGAAGACATGCACGCCGGCGAATCTTACCCAGGTTCGGGGCTCTCCGAGGAGATAACACCCCTAGTCCTGCTCTGCGGGGTCTCCGCATGATCACTAGATCGATAAAGAGTAGCTACAATCGCCCCTAGAGCTGTTGGGATCAAGGGAGAAGAAGAACAAGGCTAGCTCTTGCTTCTTTCTATCTATGGTGCGTGTGTGTGTGCTATGCTTGGAAGCCAAACATGTAGAGGTGCCAACCCTTTGCATGGGTGCTCCGGGGGGTTTATATAGCCCTACCCCCCGGGGGTACAATAGTAATCCGACTGGGAACTGGCCCTAGCCGTCAGTGTCTACGCCTGCCGGCTTCTCCGCCGGCTGGTGGGTCCCGCCGGCTGCTGGCTACTCGGTCGACAGGCCGGCCCCACCGCCTAGGGTCTTGTCGGCGGCTGCTTACTGTAGCCGCGCCTCTGATGATGAGGGCTTTGTCGGGGTAAGCGTGGCTACAGTGATCCGCATCGGGGGCTATCACTGTAGCCTCACCTCGTCTTGTCTCATTAATGGGGCTCCTGCTTCGAGGAAGGGAGTCGCCGGCTTCTGGAGGCCGGCTATGCTCCTGGCCGACTAGGAAAAGCCGGGCCGCCTTCATGCCTCTCTCTAGCTGAAGGGGCCCGCGGTCCTTGGGCCGTACAGGAGGGGGTCGTGGATGACGTCGCGGCTGGCGTGGCTACAGTGCCGGGCCGCACGGGAGACATCCCTCCCGTACGGCCTCCTGTAGCCATGCCTGTCACGGGCTTCGGGGGTCGTGGGCCGCACTGTGGCCATGCCCCGTCAGGTCGTCGTTATGTAGGAGCGGTTGTGGTCTTGGCCGGCTTCTAGGAGTCGGCGTCCTTCTTGGCCGGCTTCTTGGAGTCGGTGAGGCTGGGTCGCCTTCCGGGAGTCAGCTTTAGTGGTAGCCGGCCGGGGAAGGCGGCCCAAATGCTTGTAGTGTTTGAAGGCCCAAAGGCCTGATAAATTTTCTGAAGAGCCAGGGGTAGTCGGTTAGGCTACCCGTGGCCAATTACTCCGACAGTAGTCCCCGAAGCTGATTGGGCTTCGAGGTGGAGTGGGGTTCGAGAAGCTCGATCAGCTTCCTATCGTGACAAGCCGGCAGCTAGGAGTCGGCCTCGGTGCAGGCGTGCCGCCCTTAGTCGAATTCTTCTGGAGTCGGGGGGCGGGAACCCGCCGGCTCGTGCTCCGGGCCTCGGGCCGTTGGCGTGCCACGTGGCCGGAAAGCCCGCCAGCCCACGCGCGTGATGGGACATCGCCGCAGGGAGGGGGCCCGCCACGTCCGCGCCCCGGCCCAGGCGCGGATCCTTTGTATCCCGAAACCGCCCGCACGATCCGTGCGGCAGTTTCGGCTCGCACTTATGCGTAATAAACGCGAGACGTGGGGGGAGTGGGCGCAGTTAATCCCACGTCTCCCCCCACGTCCGGCCTCTTCGGCCGCGTGAGGCTATAAGTAGGGGGAGGTGGAGGGCGGCAGACCCTCGCACGCTCCTCCTACTCCCTTTGTCTTCTCGCCTTGCTTGTTCTTGCGACAGTGCCTCGCCGCCGCGCTCTTCCTTCGCACGCTTCTCCGCCGCCGTGCTAGCTTCCGCTATGCCTCCCCACGTAGAGCAGCTCGGCGGGGATTGGGATGGCTCCATCGTTCACAACGACCACATCGACTTCCTCCGCGACACCCGGCGTCTGCCCAGCGCGGACAAAGTGGAGGTCCGCCTCGCGCCTGAGAAGGAGGTCGGGCCGACGCCGCAGGAGGGCGAGCGGGTGGTCTTCCGCTCGCACTTCCTGCGCGGCTTCGGCCTGCCAGTGAGCGCTTTCTTCCGCTCCTGGTTGGACTTCTATCAACTCCAGCCGCACCACCTCACCCCCAACGCGGTGGTGCTGCTGTCGGCCTTCGTCACCCTATGCGAGGGCTATCTTGGCGTCCTCCCCACCCTCGAGCTCTGGGGGGAGTTCTTCCAGTCGAAGCTGGGCACGCGCGTGAGGGGCGTGCCGGCTAAGACCGGCGCCTTCATCGCGTCGCGGAGATCAGGCGCCGACAACCCCTTCCCCGTCATCACGCTGATCCAATCGGTGAAGAAGTGGCAGAAGTCATACTTCTACGTGCGGAACATCGCTCCCCGAGGCGACTACCTCAACCTGCCAGCTTACGTAGCCGGCCCGCCAGCGGGGAGGCTGCCCCAGTGGTCCTTCCGGGCGGTAACGCTGTCGTAGGGAGGAAACGCCGCCATCGCCCGCCTGCGGGTGATGGTCCAGTCGGAGGGGCTAACGGGGCCCGACCTCCTGGCCGCGTTCGTCACGCGCCGGGTCCTTCCGCTCGAGAGCCGGCCTCATCTGATCTGTCAGATGAGCGGCCAGCTCGATCCGAGCCGGATGTGTACCAAGGAGATGCCGCGGCCTGACGCTGCCGACATGGTGAACTACCTCGCCAATTGCCAGCTTTCCGATGACTGGCAATTTGGCAAGGAGCCATACAGCCGCGCCAATCCCCCGCCTACGGTATGCTCCCTTTCTCTTTTTCTCTTTCTCTCTCTCAGCTTTGTCGTCGAGTTCCTTTGGGCCGACTCTAACTCTGTCGGTTCGCTCTTTTTGACAGAGTCCTCTGCTTCAACCGGCCGGCGGGGCGGACGCGGAGCGCCACTTCGTCCCCGACCGGACCGAGCACGACCAGGAGGACCCCGACCTGGGGGCAGTCCATATGGAGGACGCCACCGAGCCGGCTGGCGGTGAAGCAGGCGGCTCCGGGTTTACCGCTACCTTCGAGGACTGGCCAGACGAAGACGAAGCCGAAGCCGTCCCGCCCCGCCAGCCGGCCCCCGGACACGGCGCGAGCTCTTCCGGCGCGCGGCCTGCTCGGGGTAGAGGCCAGAAACGTCGCGCCACCCAGGGCATGTTCGGCACCCGGACGAAGAAGCCTAGGGGTGGGGCGGCGGCCACCAGGCGGGAAGAGGCGACCGCGAAGGCGGCTCGCTTCCGCAAGGTGGTGAAGCAGCCGCAGACGGTATCGGCGTAAGTTCTCTCTTTCTTCGTACTGTCCTTCTTTCTTTCCTTTGATGGTTCTTGAGTCTTCGTCTTCTTTTTCAATGATCAGTGCTCCACTGTCACTTGAGCGGGCGGCTGCCGGCTCCGTTGTCGAGTCGCCAGGGGGCTCTGGGAGCACCATCCGCCGCGTAGATCCCCGTGCCGCCCTCCTGGAGGCGACGGAAAGGAACGCGCGGGAGGTGCGGGAGGAGCAGGAAGCGCGGGAGGCGGAGGCACGGAGGGCAGCCGCCGCCCAGGCAGCTCGGGAGGAGGAGGCGGCGAAGGCGCTTGCCGAGGCCGCAGCCAAGGCCCAGGCAGAGGCCGAGGACGAAGCGGCGGCAGGGGAGGCCTTGATGGTCACCCCCCTGCGCACCATGGCGCCCGGGGGCGCGGATCCCTCGCCAGGGGGAGCCAGCGGTTCCCAGCCGGGTTTGGGAGGGAGCGGCGACGACGTCATCTTCTTGAGGGAGGCGCCAGGGCCGACTCCTCCGACTGGGGCGACCCAAGGCCGCCAGCCTGAGCCTGCGCCCGCACAGTCGGCGGGGGGCGAGCCGGCCGCGGGGGCTGAGGTGGCGGTCCGGGTTCCGTCAAGCCGGCGTGCGGGGAAGGCCGCGGCTGAACCGCAGAAGGCTGCGTCGGAGCCACAGCCGGCCGTGGGCTCCAGCTCGTCGGCTCGAGACGCGGAGGCGGCCAGCGCTACCTCGGGGTGGACGCCGGGCGGAGGGTCGGCCGTGGTGAACGTCGCCGCGCAAGACGTCCGGACCCGGCCGCAGAGCCAAGCCGCGGCGCTGAGGCAGTTCACCGACGAATTCCTCGCCACACGGGCAGCCATCCGGGTTAGTATCCTCATCTTGCTCTTTTTGAACTTGATTTCTCTCGTGGGGGCGCGTCAGCGCACCCCCTGGGTGTAGTCCCCGAGTTCCGAGTCGGCTGCTGAGCAGGCGGCTTGGAACTTCTTGGAGAATTTTGTTTTTGCTGCTTTTGTTCTCACGTCGGTCTTCTGTCCGTCTTGCAGGACTACCACAATCTCCGAGCGGCCGCCTTCAACTCCCAGGCTCGGGAGTTGACTCAGAAGACCACCGATCTCACGGAAAGCCGAGGTATGTGACTTGATTTTTATCTCATGTGGGGGCGCGTCAGCGCACCCACTGGGTGTAGTCCCCGAGATTTGGGCTGACTGCTGAGCAGTCGGCTCGGATCTTCCTTGATGATTTCTCATTCTTCTTCTTCTTCTTCTATCTCTGCAGCGGCCAACGCCAGCCTGAGGGCACAGCTGGGGGAGTCCCAGACTGCTCTTCGTGCCAAGGACGCGGAGCTCGCCGCCTTGGTGCAGGAGCGCGACCGCCTGGTCAAGAAGCTGGCCGACCAGGAGGAAGGCCACAAGGCTGCGCTGAAAGCTGTGCAGGATCGCGAGGCCGCCCTTCAGGCCGAGTTCGAGACGGAGGTGGCCGGCTGGGTAGAGGCCAGGCAGACTCTGGTCTCTGGCTATGGCCAGATTGAGGACCTCGTTGACGGTAAGTCGTCTATCCCTTCATCCTTTCTTGCCATCTGCCACTTCGGCTTGTTTTTCTGATTTTGGTGTTCTTCTTTCCTTTTCTCCTTCGCGCAGAGTACTTCCCTGGCTACTCAATTGCTGCCAACCAGGCCATCGAAGCTCGTCGCCAGGCGAAGAGGCAAGCCGGCTTCGAGATCTCGCCGACCGCCGGCCGCTTGCTGGAGGAGCAGCTCCTGGCGATCTAGGCTCGTATCCAGCCGGCTCACAGGCTGCTCCGCCGGCTTCAGCGTGCCGGGTCGCAGGTCTTGGCCGCCCTCTGGCCCGGCCAAGTGGTCCCGCGCACTCCCAGCCGGACCGCCGAATGGCTGGAGGTGGCTGTCGGCCGCTTCGAGGCTTGGAAGGCGTCGGCGGCTCGCTCCGGCGCCAGGCGGGCGCTGGAGTTCGTCAAGGCCTAGTATCCCGGCCTGAACCTGGACCAGCTGGCGACCTGGCGGCAGCAAGCCGACACGGAGCTGGAGCCGGCCCGGCCGGCCATCATTCGGCGAGCTTCGGCGATCGCCGACTACACCGACACCAACGTCTTCGCCCCCGAGGTGGACGACAATGGAGTCGCCCAGCCGGAAGATTGGTTCGGGCTGGACCCGGCGCATGGCGAGGACTCGGCGGAGGAGATCAACTCCAGCGACGAGGGCGAGGAGGAGGAGGAAGAGGAAGGTGAAGACGCCGAGCCGGCTGGTGGAGAAGCCGGCCAGCCTGACCGCGCCTCCAGCACTACGTCGCGTGCGAGTGCGTCTCCTACCGTGGGAGGTGGTCAGGGCGGGACCAACTAGGCGGCCACTCCTTCAGCCGGCGAGCTGCCTTCACCGATCAGTTCGGCCTCCAAGTCGCACCTTAGTCTTCTTTCTTTTGTTTTCCTGTCTTGTTGCTTTGAACAATGTTTGGTTAAGTCTGCACAATTCCACCCACTGGGTGTATTGAAACTCAAGTCTGTTGCCAGCCTTTAGGCGGCCTTATGTATATAAGTTATGCAATCGGCCTTTCCTTGTACTTTCGCTTTTTGTCCTTCTGCTTTTTTTTTCTTTGCCGCCCTCCCTTGGTTGCCGCCTCCCTAGTCAAACAGTTTTTCTACAAACTGTAGCCGGGGAGTGCCTGGCCGATTGGGGAGGGGGAAGTACTTTTAGCTCTGCTGGACTTAAGCTAAGTTTTTTAGGAAGCCGGCCAGCCGGCTGCTGTGACAGCCGGCAGGCGTATATGGAGGCCGTCTCTTTGCTATATGGGTTAGTTGTTCCTTAGCCGTTTTTCGTGTGGGCGTCTTTTCTGTCTTTCCTCTTGCTAGTCGGACAGTCTAGAATATAGCTCAAGGCGGCCAGTCCCCGGGCCGACTAGTTGGACCCGGTGCCGGACAAGAGTTCAAAATGTAATAATACATTCATGGACTCGGGTGGGTGGGTTGGGTGTTGCATTGGAGTCGTCCACCGCTTCTTGTGTCGTTGCAGTCCCCGGGCCGACTGCTGCAGTCCCCGGGCCGGGTTCTGAAGTCCCTGGGCCGGGTGCGACTACGTCAGTCCCCGGGGCAGTCGTCGAAGTCCCCGCGCCGCCTGCGGGATTTCTTGAGCCGGATCCGGCTGTTTCTGGCGCAGGCGGTACGAAGATGGAATCCGACTCTGGAGACGGCTTGATGGACGGCTTGAGGAGGCGCTGGAGGGAGACGCCCGTCGGTATGGCTTGACGGGTGGAGCCGATCCGTGCTAGGGCATCTGCTTGGTCGTTGTCGTCCCTTGGCACGTGAAGGAACTCGCACCCTTCGAAGTATCCGCTCATCTGCTGGACGAGGAATCGGTAGCTTGCCATGTTTGCGTCCTTGGCGTCCCAGTCGCCAGATGATTGCTGGACCACTAAGTCTGAGTCGCCGTAGCACAGGATCCGGCGTATGCCGAGTTCTTTGGCTAGCCGGAGCCCATGTACTAGCGCCTCGTACTCGGCCACGTTGTTGGAGGCGGCGAAGTGGATCTGCAGCGTGTACTTGAGCTTGTCGCCTTTGGGAGAGGTGAGGACAATGCCGGCTCCCAAGCCAGTGCGCATCTTGGACCCGTCAAAGTGCATCCGCCAATGGGTGGAGTCGGGAGCCGGCGGTAAGTACTGGGTCTCGGCCCAGTCGACGAGGAAGTCGGCCAATGCTTGCGACTTGATGGCGGTGCGGGGTTGATAGAAGATCGTGTAGGGCGCCAAGGCAATGGCCCATTTGGCCACCCGGCCGAATGCATCCCTGCTGCCTATGATCTCGGCGAGCGGGGCAGTGCACACGACCGTGATGGGGTGCTCTTGGAAGTAGGGCTTCAATTTCTTGGTAGCGAAGTATACCCCATAGCACATCTTCTGATAGTGCGGGTAGTTTTGCTTTGAGCTAGACAGTACTTCGCTGAGATAGTAGACCGGCCTCTGGACCAGCTGGGCTCGGCCTTCCTCCGGGCGCTGGACCACAACAACAGTGCTGACGACTTGGCTTGTCGCGGCGATGTAGAGGAGCATGGGCTCCTTCTTAGTCGGCGCGGCCAGGACAGGCGGAGTGGTCAACATTTTCTTCAACTCATGGAAGGCTTGGTCGGCTTGATCATTCCACTCAAAGTGAGTGGACTTCTTCATGAGTCGGTACAGGGGGAGGGCCTTCTCTCCTAGTCGGCTGATAAAACGGTTCAGGGAGGCTAAACAGCCAGTGAACTTCTGCACATCTCGCAGCTTGGTGGGAATCTCCATCCTCTCGATGGCTTTGATCTTGACAGGGTTGCACTCAATGCCGCGTTCGGAGACCAGGAAGCCTAGCAGCTGGCCGGCCGGCACTCCGAACACGCACTTCTCGGGGTTGAGCTTGATCTGGAATCGGCGCAAGTTGGCGAATGTTTCCTTCAGGTCTTCCAGCAAGGTACCGCGCTTCTCTGTCTTCACCACAATGTCGTCTACGTAGATGTGGGCATTTCTGCTGAGTTGTTTCAAGAGACATTTCTGCATGCAACGCTGAAAAGTGGCACCGGCATTTCTCAAGCCGAATGTCATTGTCAGGTAGCAGAAAGCTCCAAAGGGTGTGATGAAGGCAGTCTTCAGGCGGTCAGCCGGGTCCAACTTGATCTGATGATACCCTGAGTATGCATCCAAAAAACACAACAGCTCGCATCCGGCTGTGGAGTCTATCACTTGGTCAATCCGTGGGAAAGCAAACGGATCCTTTGGGCAGGCCTTGTTCAAACTTGTGTAGTCTATACACATGCGCCACTTGTTATTCTTCTTCAAAACCAGAACTGGATTGGCAAGCCATTCTGGAAAGAACACTTCCATGATGAAGCCGCCTGCAAGGAGCCGGGCTATCTCTTCTCCCACGATTCTTCGCTTCTCTTCTGATAGTCGGCGGAGGGGTTGCCTGACTGGCTTCGCATCAGCTCGGACATGTAACTTGTGCTCGGCGAAATCCTTCGGGACACCCGGCATGTCCTTTGGGGACCATGCAAAGATGTCTCGATTCTCACGGAGGAAGTCGGCGAGCTCGCCTTCCTATTTACTGTCCAAGTTCGCCCCAATCACGGCGAACCTCTCCGGGTGCTCTGGGTCTAGAGGTATCTTCCTTGTCTCTTTCGCAGGCTGGAAGGAGCCCTGCGCATCACCGTCCTTGGGGTTGGGGGACAAGGCCGGCTGCTTGCCGGCCATGGCCATAACCCGCTCCAACATCTTCTTCTCTTCGGCCACCACGAGGGACTCGGCCAGCCGGCTGCTGGCCATGGCACACTCGATGGACTTCTTGTAGTCGCCGTCTACCGTGATGATCCCCTTCGAGCTCGGCATCTTCATCTTCAGGTAGGCATAGTGGGGCACAGCCATGAACTTGGCCAAAGCAGGTCGGCCAAGCAGTGCATGATAGGGGCTCTCCAGATCCACCACCTCGAACCATATTGCTTCCCGGCGAAAGTGATCTTTGTCTCCGAAGAGAACATCCATTTTGATCTTGCCGATTGGAGAGCAAGATAGGCCGGGTACGATACCATGGAAGACAGTGCGGCTCGGCATGAGCTGCTTTGCTTTGATGTTCAGCTTGTCCATGGTGTCGCAGTACAGTATGTTGATACTGCTTCCGCCGTCTATCAGGACGCGGGAAAATCTGGCAGCTCGCCTCTCCGTCGCGAGGGTGACGTCTAGGACCATAGCATAGGAGCCAGGCGAGGGCATCACCTCTGGGTGGTCGGCCTGGCTCCAGCTGATGGGCTTTTCCGACCAGTGCATGAACTCGGCGGTGCTAGAGGCGACTGCGTTTACTTCTTGGTGTTGCCGGCGTCGGCTGCGCTTGTCGTCGACTTGACTTGTGAAGATGACGTAGGCGTCGTGCGCTTCGGGGAACTCGTCTTGGATGGCGCCGACTGCAGGCCGGGCCGCCGGCTGCTGAGGAGCTGGAGGCGGCGGGCCGGGAGGCGGAGGCGGCACCATCCCTTCGCCCTTGGTGATGCGGGTGAGCCAGTGGCATTTTCGTGTTGTATGGTTGGACGGCTTCGCGCCGCTGTGGAACTTGCAGGGAGCATCGAGTGCTTGCTCGTAGGAGAAGGACGGCTACCAGGGCGGCCGGCCTCCCTTCTTCTTGGGAGCGGGCCGCTCCTCGGGCTGCTCGTCTTCGACTGTGGCCACCTGCCGACTGGAGGAAGTCAGCATGGGGCCCTTGCGCTTGTGGTCGTTCTGGTAGGGGCGCCGGTTTGGGTCGCCAGCCGGCGTCTTGGGAGCCGGAGCAACTACCTTCCCCGAGGCGTCCACTCGGAGCTCGGTCTTCATGGAGGAGTCGGGAGTGGCATACTTGTCGGCGGTGATCAGCAACTCATCGAGGGTAGCCGGCTCGTCGCAGAGGAGTCGGTGCTTGAGGAGGGTGCCCTCTCGGCACCCGGCAGTGAAGTACTCGATGGCCTGGACCTCGTGCACTCCCTCGCAGGAGTTGCGGAGCTCGGCCCATCGCGTGAGGTAGTCGCGGGTCGACTCGTTGGGCCCTTGGACGCAGAGGGAGAGCTGGCGAGGCTTGGGAGGTCGCTTGTAGGTGCTGGTGAAGTTGCGGACGAAAACTTCGGTGAAGTCCAGCCAGCTGTTGATGCTGTATGGCTTGAGGCTGTTGAGCCACGTGCGCGCCGTCCCTTGCAGCATCAAGGGGACGTACTTCACGGCGACGCGCCGATTGCCGTTGGCGATGCTGACGGCTGTGGAGTAGTCGATGAGCCAATCTTCCGGCTTCACTGAGTCGTTGTACTTGGGTGTGTCTCTGGGGAGCGAGAACCCTTTGGGGAAGGGCTCGTCGCGGACGCGGGGGCCAAAGCATGGCGGGCCAACATCGTCTTCTTCTTCTAACGCCAAGGATCGAGCAAGGCGGTCGATCCTGTGGCGGGCGTCACTCTCGCCGACTCCTTCTCGGCGGCCGAGTCGGTCGCCAAGAGTCGGATGCGTGATGGGCGGCGGAGTGAGGCGCCTTTCTCTTCGAGGCGGGGGAGGCGGCAGGTTTCCTTGGTGTTCGACCGCCCGAGGGTGGCCATCCGCGTCGCGCTCGATAGTGATGCGAGTCCGGCTGCGGATGGAAGCCGGCTCCTTGTCTTTCCTCTGGTGCGTGCCGCTCGCAGTCGGCGAGCGGGACGTCGCGGCGTGCTCCCGGCGCGGGGGATGACTATCAGCACGGGCACCGGCTTCGTGCCGTTCTGCAGCCGCGTCGATTAGCTGCTGGAACCGTCTTGTCATGTAGGGGAGCTCATCGGCCCCAACCCATTGAGCTCCTCTGCCGCCGCCTGAGCGGCTCGCAGATTCTCGAGCGGGGTGGCGTAGACGGGGCGATCTGCGCCCAGCATGCTGGCAACGGCTGCACCGCGCTTCTGGACGAAGCCGGCTCGGCTCGGACGGCTGGGCGGCGGCGTTCCGAAGGCGGCGCGGTCGACTTCGCGCTGGTGGGCCTCAGCGAGGCGTCTCATCGAGGCTATCTTCTTGCTCTCCGTGATGAGGGCAAGACGGCGTGCCTCCAGGGTCTCGGCGTCGGCGTCGGCTGGGATGGGGATGGAGAGGTCGTGCATCGCCGCTTGCTGAGCGTCGCGGGCGCTCCCGCCCGAGTTGGAGACGTGGTTGATGACCAGCACTTCGGTGACAGCGCTGCTGCCGCTGTCAGCTCGAGGGAGTGGGTCGTCGAAGACCACCATGTCGGAGGGGTAGGCGTCGAGCGACGCGGTGTCGGAGTCTATGAGCATCGGGTCGGTGGAGCCGACGAACTCCATGTCCGCAGCAGGCTCGCTGGAGACGTGAAGTTGGTCGAGGAGGCTGACGAGGCGGCTCTCGGGGTAGTCGGTGCCTGCGTCGGACGCAGGCTCGTCGGAGATGCGAGTCTTGCCGAGCAGATCGGTGAGGCGGCTCGGTGCGCAGACGTCGTCGACACCTTGCAGCGCGTCGGGGCAAACGCCATCGGGCGCAGCAGGCTGGCTGCGGTCGCGGGGGAGGAAGAGGGTTCCCATCCAGAACAGGTCTTCGGACAACGGTGCACCTGGCCCCACGGTGGGCGCCAAATGTCGGGTGGTTGGTCCGAGATATGCCAAGGGATGGCTTATCATTGTGGGAGCCAACAAAACGTCGCCGGTGCCTGGAAACGGGATGAGGCGAAGACATGCACGCCGGCGAATCTTACCCAGGTTCGGGGCTCTCCAAGGAGATAACACCCCTAGTCCTGCTCTGCGGGGTCTCCGCATGATCACTAGATCGATAAAGAGTAGCTACAATCGCCCCTAGAGCTGTTGGGATCAAGGGAGAAGAAGAACAAGGCTAGCTCTTGCTTCTTTCTATCTATGGTGCGTGTGTGTGTGCTATGCTTGGAAGCCAAACATGTAGAGGTGCCAACCCTTTGCATGGGTGCTCCGGGGGGTTTATATAGCCCTACCCCCCGGGGGTACAATGGTAATCCGACTGGGAACTGGCCCCAGCCGTCAGTGTCTACGCCTGCCGGCTTCTCCGCCGGCTGCTGGGTCCCGCCGGCTGCTGGCTACTCGGTCAACAGGCCGGCCCCACCGCCTAGGGTCTTGTCGGCGGCTGCTTACTGTAGCCGCGCCTCTGATGATGAGGGCTTTGTCGGGGTAAGCGTGGCTACAGTGATCCGCATCGGGGGCTATCACTGTAGCCTCACCTCGTCTTGTCTGCTTAATGGGGCTCCTGCTTCGAGGAAGGGAGTCGCCGGCTTCTGGAGGCCGGCTATGCTCCTGGCCGACTAGGAAAAGCCGGGCTGCCTTCACGCCTCTCTCTAGCTGAAGGGGCCCGCAGTCCTTGGGCCGTACAGGAGGGGGTCGTGGATGACGTCGCGGCTGGCGTGGCTACAGTGCCGGGCCGCACGGGAGACATCCCTCCCGTACGGCCTCCTGTAGCCATGCCTGTCTCGGGCTTTGGGGGTCGTGGGCCGTACTGTGGCCATGCCCCGTCAGGTCGTCGTTATGTAGGAGCGGTTGTGGTCTTGGCCGGCTTCTAGGAGTCGGCGTCCTTCTTGGCCGGCTTCTTGGAGTCGGTGAGGCTGGGTCGCCTTCCGGGAGTCGGCTTTAGTGGTAGCCGGCCGGGGAAGGCGGCCCAAATGCTTGGAGTGTTTGAAGGCCCAAAGGCCCGATAAATTTTCTGAAGAGCCAGGGGTAGTCGGTTAGGCTACCCGTGGCCAATTACTCCGACACTAAACGTACGGCATGCCGCATCATGATGGTCTGCCCTTAGTCTTCCAGTTTCCTGAGGAAGACACCCAGCCGGAGTCTCAAGAACATAAGGCGCTTTGGGACGAGCTTGAACTGGCCTTGCGGGAAGACGCCGCGCCTGTCCCCGCTCCCGTTCCGGCTCCCGTCGCCCCGACTGTGGCAGCGCCCATCCCCGTGGCATTGATGGGCTGGGAGCCACACATTGTCGCCGAGCTTGATGCCACGGGGTTCCACGAGGTCCCCGCCGACTTTGACGCGCCCGTGCACCTGCCAGCGCATGCGCCTGCGCGTGCACTGACGCGCACGCCCGTGCACTGACGCACACGCCCGTGCACCTGCCAGCGCATGCGCCTGCGCATGCACTGACGTGTGCACCCGTGCCGGTGCCCGTGCACACGAATGTCTCCTCCGCGTTGTTGACAGCGCCTGTCCCCGCGCGGGTGCCAGTGCCCCCCTCAGCAGCATGGATGGCCGTCATCGCCCGCTTCCTTGCACCAACGCCAGTCGCCTCCTCCCGCCAGTTGACTCGCTCCGAAGTCCAGAACACTTTGGCCTTCCTTGAAGCTAGGCCAACGTCCAGGAGTACGCCAACAACAGCGCAAGGCGCCGCCGTCGCCGTCGGTTAGTGGCCCGACGACACACAGAGCACGGCAGAGGAGCCGCTTCCCACCGCAAGACGCCCCCGCCGCCGCCATGTAATCTAAATTTGCCATGAAAAATGTTCGGATTGCCATGCTTAAAATCCGAACGTTTATCATTTCTGTTTATTTTAGATCGATCGTCGTATAATTTAAAGTCGGAGTCAGACTGAATGAAATCTATGGTTTGATCGATTGAATGTTCTGCTAGATCCGTATCAAATTAAATATAAAACGTCATCAAGCCACATGTATTCCTTGTCATCCAACGACCTAGACTGCTTCAATGTCGAGCGCTCAACACGTTTAGCGTGCAGTTAATTTCATGCCAAAAATAGTGCTAATCACATAATAACACGCAAATAATATCCTACTTAATATCCGCATGCACTTAATATACTTCCAAATTAACGTGCATTGCACGTACACACTGACTAGTGCTGCTAGCACGTGAAACTGGTGCCGTAACTTGTGAACGCGTCCAGATATGGTCAACGGCAACATCGCCCGCGAGTTCTTCGTGTTTGCTCGTGCGTCTAAACGCAGAAGGGGAGGAGAGAGAGAGCACACATGGAACCCACCAGTAAGTGAAGGCGAATAGTACTAAAAATAATATTACATGTTATCTATTAAATAGGCTGTGGTAATATAAAAACATTATGTGAACAAAGGGAGGTACAACAAACATTGCTGTCCTACGTATGTTGCCTATTGACATGCGGCTTGAAGGCCCTGGTCGCATGTTCGATCCTCGTCTTTTTTTTTTAAATTTGTATATGGGTCCAAATTTGTTTCATGACATGTGGGCCCCTCGGTGTGTAGTTTGTAGCACTTTAATTTGTGGGTCGAAATTTGTTCCATTCCAAGTGGACTATCGGTGTGTAGTTTTGTAGCTTATTTATAATAATTAAATAGAACAATAGAGTTTTTTGCAATAATACCATGGTGCGACGTTGAAGGCGAGAAAGGACGTGCGAGAGAGCGATGACCGAGCCAGAGGGAAATCAACTAGGGGAGTTGTGGGGGTTGCAACGGTGTTTGGAGTAGTTGTGGGCCGAATGCTACGAAAATATAATCTAAACCGACCGGAATAAATGCCTACACAAATTAATCCAAGGTTGGGGTGCCCCTCGCAATGTAAATAGCTCCGGCTTTGCGTGGGATGGAGAGGTAGCTTCAATGTGTAGAAGATACGGCGTGAGAAAGCGAGGTCAATCGAGAGACATATAGATAGAGAGACAAAGTGAGTGTGGTCCGACATTCATTGAACAGATATATATGCTCTGGAAAGATATTGTCCGATTGAGCTTTTGGCAAGGGTGAGGGCTGTAAGATAGAGCTTGAGAGATGATCCAGTCACAGACGTGTAGATATATTTTGTGCGTGGGAGGAAGCAAGGTCAATCGATCACATAGGGTCGTCACGCGATCGAAAGAGTGAGACGGGTTGGAGAGAGTGACCTAGATAGACAATGTGCGTGAGAGTATACAATGTGAATAAGTCAAATTGGGCTCGAACATGGTGATATATCGTTTTTGTCCGAGAAAGAGCGAGGTCAATCGAGACATACAGAGAGAGAGAGAGAGAGAGAGAGAGAGAGAGAGAGAGAGGGAGAGAGAGAGCAAGCGTGGCCAGCCATGAGGTCGAAAGACTGGGGGCGGCTTCGATGGACTGACCTAGATAGACAATCTGCGTGAGACAGTATAGAGTGTGTCTATCGAGGCCCGAACAGGGAGATATATCATTTGTGTGTGAAAGAAAATGAGGTTAAACGAGACTCAGATAAAGAGAGCGAGATTGAGCGAGTGTGGCCCGCCGTGCGGAAGAAAGAGTGAGACAGTCTTGAGGGAGTGAGCTAGATAGACAACGTGCGTGCGTGCGCACGAGAGGTTGGGGCGCTAGATAGGCAATGCATGTTTTTAGCGCGAGATGGTGAGAGGGAGAGGGAGAGAGAGAGCTCGGCATGGGGTGCAATGGCGGGTGTGTGAGGTAAATACATTTGGTAACAGAGTTGAAAAAGGGGGTTGTGTAGTTGAGAGAGTTAGAGATCGAAAGATGGAGAGAAAGAATGGATGTGTGTTGGAAACTGCTAGCTTCCTAAGGTGGTTAGGAGAGGAAGATTGACCGATACAGGAAGTATGTAGCGTGTGTGCGGGGGGGGGGGCTAAAAACAACATTTGAATGTAGATAGTACGAGGCTTAATATCGATGTTTCAATTTGGTGTACATTGTAAGATTTGAACTGAGGACCATGCATATTGGTAATTATTTCGAATTCGTGCCATACTAGGTTTCGAAAAGTTGATATTGACTCGATTTGTTGTGCTATTTTGTAGGTCATATGTTTGAATCCATCCAAAAGTTTTCTCACTACCATGGTGTTCGTCATATACATATGAATTTGTATTAAAAAGTAGCGTGGATACAATGAAATGCGAAATCCATGTTAGAATTGGAGATCGCTATGTGACACACACTCTAATTCAAATAACTAATTATGTGACACACACTCTAATCCACGTTAGCATGGATACCGTGGATACCGTTTCGATTTTTTTCAAATAACTCCTCATTAATTAATTTATAGTATCTCATTTTGAATGACTAATTATTGCAAGGAAAACATGGGCATGGTAATACATACAGATTCGTTTGCAAATGAAAGAAGATTCGTTTGCATTCTCAAATGTAGGCGCACCAGGCAGACCAGGGTCATGTCGTGGTGGTCGCGTGTGTTGGACGGACGCTTAGCTCCCAGCCACCCACCCCCTCCCTCCCTCCCCCCCCCCAAAAAA